>NW_025746694.1:72500-92840 GCF_021184085.1 Oncorhynchus gorbuscha
GATGGTGGGATGGTACATAGACACGATGGTGGGATGGTACATAGACACGATGGTGGGATGGCACATAGACACGATGGTGGGATGGCACATAGACACGATGGTGGGATGGTACATAGACACGATGGTGGGATGGTACATAGACACGATGGTGGGATGGTACACGAGACCAGATGGTGAGATGGTACATATATCAGATGGTGGGATGGTACACGAGACAAGATGGTGAGATGGTACATATATCAGATGGTGGGATGGTACACGAGACCAGATGGTTAGATGGTACATAGACAAGATGGTGAGATGGTACATAGACACGATGGTGGGGTGGTACATAGATCAGATGGTGGGATGGTACACGAGACCAGATGGTGAGATGGTACATAGACAAGATGGTGAGATGGTACATATACACGATGGTGGGGTGGTACATAGATCAGATGGTGGGATGGTACACGAGACCAGATGGTGAGATGGTACATAGACAAGATGGTGAGATGGTACATAGACAAGATGGTGAGATGGTACATAGACAAGATGGTGGGATGGTACATAGACAGGATGGTGGGATGGTACATAGATCAGATGGTGGGATGGTACATAGACAGGATGGTGGGATGGTACATAGATCAGATGGTGGGATGGTACATAGACAAGCACACATGACTTGACATAATAATTCAGGCATGACTGTACGTCACTTCGGATAAAAGCATCTGCTAAAATAGCAGATGTGTGATTTTTGCATGTCCATTTCAAGCTCCTAAATATCTACTAAATATAAATAGATACAAATCTGTAAAGTATTGAGCCAGGTGAGAACAGGAACATCTTAACGAGTGTGTGTGGTTAATCAAGGTGGAGCTGATATGAATTTGGGTCCTGTTGATTTTTCAGACAGTGTGTTAGTAACTAAAGTGAAGCTGATATGAATTTGGGTCCTGTTGATTTTTCAGACAGTGTGTCAGTAACTAAAGTGGAGCTGATATCAGGTCGGGTCCTGTTGATTTTTCAGACAGTGTGTCAGTAAGTGTGAGCGCTTGGCGGCACACCAAGCCTTCCGATCCATACTGATGTCACTGGTAATTGTTTCCGGGCCCCAGCTCTAATTTTGATCAGAAATAATTGTAGCATATACCAAGCTGCAGGATGTTCGGGGCGTATCGAGCGACAGAGCTGGGCTTCCTCGTGATTAAAATGTCACGGCACAAAAGTCCTCCGAAAGCGGAGAGAAAGGGGGGCCTATGCCACAACTCGAAATCACAGGGACACGTCTATGAATTATTCAACAGGGTTGAAATGGGTTGTAATCAGCGTCTGAGGAAAGCCACATGGGCAGTGTTTCTGCCAAGAGGGTTAACTCCTGAACTCAACGTTGACTATTATCTGTCACCAAACCTGAGATTATAAGGAAGTTTACAATGTCCAAACAATACTTCATCAGAACGAATCAGAATTGATCAGCTTAACTTTTGACCAATGGTTGCAGACTGACAGTGAATAGAATTGATCAGCTTAACTTTTGACCAATGGTGACGGACTGGTGTTGAATAGATTTAAATTAAATCACACCGCAAAGTGAATTGACTTTGGATAATAATGTATTTCTTGTCCTTTACTGCGCAATAAGGTGCTCCGATTTCTTGTTATGCAGCTAAGAAAAACAATGTTCTGTGTAATTATAGATATGGATTTTCCAATAACATTTCTGTAAAAGGCATGACATAAGATTGTCTATACTTCTGTGCTCTGCTAGCTAGAGGCCACATCGGCCCTCATACATAGTTATACATTGTGGGTTTTTAACCATCTAGAGGCCACATCAGCTCTTATACATAGACAGTCATGCATTGGGGGTTTTTAACCACCGGATTAATGAAATACTGTTCTCAGGACTGGTAACAACCTCACAAGCATCTTGGCATAACAAATATGTATTTAATATTGCCGGATCGCTACCTAATATTTAATTATCATTTTTTGGAATTATGACGTACCCAGAAACATACAGAAATGCAGCCATTAAAAAAAATCACCAGCCAGAACCAACAGTTGTGTTTGAAGTTAACTGGCCCTTTTCTACTACACTTGAGACAGACAGACAGACAGACAGACAGACAGACAGACAGACAGACAGACAGACAGACAGACAGACAGACAGACAGACAGACAGACAGACAGACAGACAGACAGACAGACAGACAGACAGACAGACAGACAGACAGACAGACAGACAGACAGACAGACAGACAGACAGACAGACAGACAGACAGACGGAGAGGCCGATACCCACTAATTATCAAAATCCAGAAAAGAGCCGTTAAATTCTATAACCACTTAAAAGGAAGTGATTCCCAAACCTTCCACCACAAAGCCATCACCTACAGAGAGATGAACCTGGAGAAGAGTTCCCTAAGCAAGCTGGTCCTGGGGCTCTGTTCACAAACACAAACACACCCTACAGAGCCCCAGGACAACAGCACAATTAGACCCAACCAAATCATGAGAAAACAAAAAGATAATAAATTGACACATTGGAAAGAATTAACAAAAAAACAGAGCAAACTAGAATGCTATTTGGCCCTACACAGCGAGTACACAGCGGCAGAATACCTGACTACTGTGACTGACCCAAAATTAAGGAAAGCTTTAACTATATGCAGACTCAGTGAGCATAGCCTTGCTATTGAGAAAGGTCGCCGTAGGCAGACATGGCTCTCAAGAGAAGACAGGCTATGTGCTCACTGCCCACAAAATGAGGTGGAAACTGAGCTGCACTTCCTAACCTCCTGCCCAATGTATGACCATATTAGAGAGACATATTTCCCTCAGATTACACAGATCCACAAAGAATTCGAAAACAAATCCAATTTTGATAAAGTACCATATCTACTGGGTGAAATTCCACAGTGTGCCATCACAGCAGCAAGATTTGTGACCTGTTGCCACGAGAAAAGGGCAACCAGTGAAGAACCCATATTTATGCTTATTTATTTTGTTAAAACACTGTATATATGTATAAAATGTTTACTGTTAATGTTATTGTTTATTTCACTTTATATATTCACTTTATATATTATCTACCTCACTTGCTTTGGCAATGGTAACACATGTTTCCCATGCCAATAAAGCCCTTGAATTGAATTGAAGAGAGAGAGAGAGAGAGAGAGAGAGAGAGAGAGAGAGAGAGAGAGAGAGAGAGAGAGAGAGAGAGAGAGAGAGAGAGAGAGAGAGAGAGAGAGAGAGAGAGAGAGAGAGAGAGAGAGAGTCAATGGGACAGTCAATGGGGACAGTCAATGGGGACAGTCAATGGGTACAGTCAATGGGTGCAGTCAATGGGGACAGTAGGTGAAAAACATCTGGATGTCCACTACCGAGGACATTTCTTGATAAACTCTTATTTTGCTCTTATTTGTGAAATAATTATTACACGGTCCTGACTACTCCATTATTCCTTAGATATTCACCCAATATAAATTATTTGAATATAAAACTCACACAAATTACGATTCATAATTACACACACTTCTTTTCAAATTTCCATAAAATATGCACATTTTGACAGCAGATTATAATTGTTTTTTGTTTCCAGGAAGATAAAGTTGTCAAGGCGACAGCCCCACACCATGTAATATCTCTGCAAAGCCCAGAATGTCCTCTCAAAGGGACAACTGGAATGAAGGAATACAGTGGCTTGTAGGGCCTCTGAGACACTGACCAAGAACTGACGTCCACTGGAGAGGACAACAAGTATTTCAATCAGAAGGAAAAATATGGAGATGTGGATTATTCCAAAACTGCTGTGGAATATCCAGAGCAATCACAGTGGAATCAACCACTACAATCACAGTGAAATCAACCACTACAATCACAGTGAAATCAACCACTACAATCACAGTGGAATCAACCACTACAATCACAGTGGAATCAACCACTACAATCACAGTGGAATCAACCACTGCAATCACAGTGGAATCAACCACTGCAATCACAGTGGAATCAACCACTACAATCACAGTGGAATCAACCACTACAATCACAGTGGAATCAACCACTGCAATCACAGTGGAATCAACCACTGCAATCACAGTGGAATCAACCACTACAATCACAGTGGAATCAACCACTACAATCACAGTGAAATCAACCACTACAATCACAGTGGAATCAACCACTACAATCACAAATCCACTGCAATCACAGTGAAATCAACCACTACAATCACAGTGGAATCAACCACTGCAATCACAGTGGAATCAACCACTGCAATCACAGTGGAATCAACCACTGCAATCACAGTGGAATCAACCACTACAATCACAGTGGAATCAACCAGAGCAATCACAGTGGAATCAACCACTACAATCACAGTGAAATCAACCAGAGCAATCACAGTGGAATCAACCACTACAATCACAGTGGAATCAACCACTACAATCACAGTAGAATCAACCACTACAATCACAGTGGAATCAAACACTGCAATCACAGTGGAATCAACCACTGCATCACCTCAGCCCCATCACCCCACCTCTCCTCAACGTCATCACACCACCTCTCCTCAACCCCATCACCCCACCTCTCCTCAACCTCATCACACCACCTCTCCTCAACCCCATCACACCACCTCTCCTCAACCTCATCACACCACCTCTCCTCAACCTCATCACACCACCTCTCCTCAACCCCATCACCCCACCTCTCCTCAACACTATCACACCACCTCTCCTCAACACCATCACACCACCTCTCCTCAACACCATCACACCACCTCTCCTCAACCCCATCACACCACCTCTCCTCAACCCCATCACACCACCTCTCCTCAACCCCATCACCCCACCTCTCCTCAACCCCATCACCCCACCTCTCCTCAACCCCATCACACCACCTCTCCTCAACCCCATCACCCCACCTCTCCTCAACCCCATCACACCACCTCTCCTCAACCCCATCACACCACCTCTCCTCAACCCCATCACCCCACCTCTCCTCAACCCCATCACACCACCTCTCCTCAACCCCATCACACCACCTCTCCTCAACCCCATCACCCCACCTCTCCTCAACCCCATCACACCACCTCTCCTCAATCCCATCACATCACCTCAACCACCTCACACCACCTCTCCTCAACCCCATCACCTCTCCTCAACCCCATCACACCATCTCTCCTCAACCCCATCACATCACCTCAACCCCATCACACCACCTCTCCTCAACCCCATCACACCACCTCTCCTCAGCCCCATCACACCACCTCTCCTCAGCCCCATCACACCACCTCTCCTCAACCCCATCACACCACCTCTCTTCAACCCCATCACACCACCTCTCCTCAACCCCATCACCCCACCTCTCCTCAACCCCATCACACCACCTCTCCTCAACCTCATCACATCACCTCTCCTCAGCCCCATCACATCACCTCAACCCACTCACATCAGCCCTCCTCTACTCGACTCCCTTCAGTAAACAGGGGATGTGATCGTAATCTAAAGCCTGCCTGAGACCCTACTCTGTTTCACGAGGTTGCCATCCATCCTCGCTGTGTGTCCAGAGGTTGCCAGGTCCACTTCAAACCCCCCACCTGTGTCCAGAGGTTGCCAGGTCCACTTCAAACCCCGCTGTGTGTCCAGAGGTTGCCAGGTCCATATCAAACCCCGCTGTGTGTCCAGAGGTTGCCAGGTCCATATCAAACCCTGCTGTGTGTCCAGAGGTTGCCAGGTCCATATCAAACCCTGCTGTGTGTCCAGAGGTTGCCAGGTCCATATCAAACCCTGCTGTGTGTCCAGAGGTTGCCAGGTCCATATCAAACCCTGCTGTGTGTCCAGAGGTTGCCAGGTCCATATCAAACCCTGCTGTGTGTCCAGAGGTTGCCAGGTCCATATCAAACCCCGCTGTGTGTCCAGAGGTTGCCAGGTCCACATCAAACCCCGCTGTGTGTCCAGAGGTTGCCAGGTCCATATCAAACCCCGCTGTGTGTCCAGAGGTTGCCAGGTCCATATCAAACCCTGCTGTGTGTCCAGGGGTTGCCAGGTCCATATCAAACCCTGCTGTGTGTCCAGAGGTTGCCAGGTCCATATCAAACCCCGCTGTGTGTCCAGAGGTTGCCAGGTCCACTTCAAACCCCCCACCTGTGTCCAGAGGTTGCCAGGTCCACTTCAAACCCCGCTGTGTGTCCAGAGGTTGCCAGGTCCATATCAAACCCCGCTGTGTGTCCAGAGGTTGCCAGGTCCATATCAAACCCCGCTGTGTGTCCAGAGGTTGCCAGGGCCATATCAAACCCCGCTGTGTGTCCAGAGGTTGCCAGGTCCATATCAAACCCCGCTGTGTGTCCAGAGGTTGCCAGGTCCACTTCAAACCCCCCACCTGTGTCCAGAGGTTGCCAGGTCCACTTCAAACCCCCCACCTGTGTCCAGAGGTTGCCAGGTCCACTTCAAACCCCCCACCTGTGTCCAGAGGTTGCCAGGTCCACTTCAAACCCCCCACCTGTGTCCAGAGGTTGCCAGGTCCACTTCAAACCCCCCACCTGTGTCCAGAGGTTGCCAGGTCCACTTCAAACCCCCACCTGTGTCCAGAGGTTGCAAGGTCCATATCAAACCCCACTGTGTGTCCAGAGGTTGCCAGGTCCACTTCAAACCCCCCACCTGTGTCCAGAGGTTGCCAGGTCCACTTCAAACCCCCACCTGTGTCCAGAGGTTGCCAGGTCCACTTCAAACCCCCACCTGTGTCCAGAGGTTGCCAGGTCCACTTCAACCCCCCCACCTGTGTCCAGAGGTTGCCAGGTCCACTTCAACCCCCCCACCTGTGTCCAGAGGTTGCCAGGTCCACTTCAAACCCCCACCTGTGTCCAGAGGTTGCCAGGTCCACTTCAAACCCCCACCTGTGTCCAGAGGTTGCCAGGTCCACTTCAAACCCACCACCTGTGTCCAGAGGTTGCCAGGTCCACTTCAAACCCCCCACCTGTGTCCAGAGGTTGCCAGATCCACTTCAAACCCCCCACCTGTGTCCAGAGGTTGCCAGATCCACTTCAAACCCCCACCTGTGTCCAGAGGTTGCCAGGTCCACTTCAAACCTCCCACCTGTGTCCAGAGGTTGCAAGGTCCACATCAAACCCTCCACCTGTGTCCAGAGGTTGCCAGGTCCACTTCAAACCCCACCTGTGTCCAGAGGTTGCCAGGTCCACTTCAAACCCCCACCTGTGTCCAGAGGTTGCCAGGTCCACTTCAAACCCCCACCTGTGTCCAGAGGTTGCCAGGTCCACTTCAAACCCCCCACCTGTGTCCAGAGGTTGCCAGGTCCACTTCAAACCCCCCACCTGTGTCCAGAGGTTGCCAGGTCCACTTCAAACCCCCCACCTGTGTCCAGAGGTTGCCAGGTCCACTTCAAACCCCCACCTGTGTCCAGAGGTTGCCAGGTCCACTTCAAACCCCCACCTGTGTCCAGAGGTTGCCAGGTCCACTTCAAACCCCCACCTGTGTCCAGAGGTTGCCAGGTCCACTTCAAACCCCCCACCTGTGTCCAGAGGATTGTGTGCTGGTGGTGTGAGTGCCCTTCTTCCTGCAGCATGCCTTTCAATAATGGACTTTGGAAATTATTTTTCAATAGCAACCTTTTTTTTCCATTCCCTGTAATCAAGGCGCTGCAGCATCCACTATTTTGAGATTACCATACAATTTCCACAACAACAAATAATCAGAGTGCTCCACACGTCAACCATTATCTTCAGCGCTATCGCTCAAATAACAAGCTATCCAACAAGATTCAATATCACATTTCATATACCAATTTACAAAGTGCATGCAGTTGAAAGGCGTGCTCCAGGGAGAAGGAGACCAATCTGCAGGGAGAGGGGCACTCACACCACCAGGACACTTACAAACTTGTTCATGGACTTTGGATTAGACCACACCATCCCTGCTCTTGTCCTCTCAGAGCATACACCACGTACACAAGTAAGATTTTAAAAAATATATATATACACTTTTTAAAAAAGGAGCTGCTGGACACAGGTAAACACTGGGCATTTCAATGTAAAACCCCACCCAACTCTAACAGGTAGCACCTGAAAATAATCACAATTAGTTGACACGTCACACCTCTTTTGTTTGTGTCTGTCTTCCTGGCTATAGAGTACCACAGTATGAGTCATAATACCCATAAAACCTAGCGGTCAAACAAGGAAATGTTTCCAATCCTTTTTCCACCATTAATTTTTCCCACAGGGGATTTTAGAAACATTCTATCATAAAGAACTACAAATGCCATGATGATCTGGATGAGACTGAAGAATCAAGGCAAAGGTAAGAATCTCTGTATTAACGATCTAATAATAGCTACATTTTAAAATGAATACATTGGCAACATTGCTTTAAATGGACAATTCTGTGAACTGTCCTGTGCAAGTGTTACATTGACACAATACCTATTAGCAAAGGTGGCAACTAGAGATGACTTGCAGGAGCTTCCTGGGATTTGAAGTCTTTCATGATGTCTACTTTGATGCTAATCAGCATTTTAGAATCTGACAGTAAATAGAGCTGAATATATTGATAAGTCACCTCATCCGAGAGAGATTTAATGTACATGGTTATCAGAACGTCACGCAGGGGGAAGCCTACATAAAACACAACCCTTATTTTCAGTGCTTCTAAAATCCCCTGTGGGAAAAATGAACGGTGTAAAAAACAATTGGAACCATTTCCTTGTTTGACTGCTAGGTTTTATGGGTATTATGACACCTCCACTGTGGGGCTGTATACCCCTCACCGTGTAAAATGTGTTATGATTGTAAGAAAGTGGAACCCAAATGGAGTGCAAATATCCGGCAACGTCAGAAAACATTTTCTCCCTCTTGTTGACGGCTTTCTAAATATATAAATCTCCAACGCATGTTGGTGCCAGGGATGCTATTAGAATGGCTGAGAATCATCTGATAATTGTCAGGAAGCAATGTTTCTGGTACAAATAATAGTCCTTCACTGCCAAATCCTCTTCGCCTTGCTCAATTTGTTGGCCGAAAATGCAGCCTTTACTAATGTCGATGAAATGTAAAATAAATAAATAAATAAAAGCACGAGGCAAGCATCTGTCAGACAGTGAATAAACATCACTATGGCAATGAACTGCTCTTTTACCGAGGTGACTCGGTTTTCTGTAGGTTCACCAAAAACATTTTCAATAAAAAGTTCACTGACATTGAATTGAATTTGATGTTTTATTCAGACACACACACACATGTCAGTCATAGTTAACCCTGTTTGTGATTCACACACCTCCACATTCACACAGTCGGCTACACAGACGACGACATAACATCTCTTTACCTTCAGATGAAGAGGAGAGGAGATTTTAAAAAACTTTTTGTTATTTTTTAAGTTAAAACCAAGGTGTTTCGGCTTTTGTCCTTCTTCAGGGTTTGACCCTTCAGATGATCCTGTGTTGTAAAAACTATATAGAACTTCCTTTGCTGTTATTGGACATGCCTATTAGTGGTCAGGGAACTCTGAAACGCTACAATGAAAATCAGTACACATCCTCCGGCTGGTGTGTGTGTGTCCAACTGCCTGTGCTAACTAATTTCTCTCTCACACACACTACCACAAGGTCCTTGCATTTCAAGGGTCTGTCTCCCTTCCTCAGTCTGGGTAGAGTCATACCTCTGTCTCCCTTCCTCAGTCTGGGTAGAGTCATACCTCTGTCCTCCTTTCCTCAGTCTGGGTAGAGTCATACCTCTGTCTCCTTTCCTCAGTCTGGGTAGAGTCATACCTCTGTCTCCCTTCCTCAGTCTGGGTAGAGTCATACCTCTGTCTCCTTTCCTCAGTCTGGGTAGAGTCATACCTCTGTCTCCCTTCCTCAGTCTGGGTAGAGTCATACCTCTGTCTCCTTTCCTCAGTCTGGGTAGAGTCATACCTCTGTCTCCTTTCCTCAGTCTGGGTTGAGTCATACCTTTGTCTCCCTTCCTCAGTCTGGGTAGAGTCATACCTCTGTCCTCCTTTCCTCAGTCTGGGTAGAGTCATACCTCTGTCTCCTTTCCTCAGTCTGGGTTGAGTCATACCTCTGTCTCCTTTCCTCAGTCTGGGTAGAGTCATACCTCTGTCTCCTTTCCTCAGTCTGGGTAGAGTCATACCTCTGTCTCCTTTCCTCAGTCTGGGTTGAGTCATACCTCTGTCTCCTTTCCTCAGTCTGGGTTGAGTCATACCTCTGTCTCCTTTCCTCAGTCTGGGTAGAGTCATACCTCTCTCTCCTTTCCTCAGTCTGGGTAGAGACATACCTCTCTCTCCTTTCCTCAGTCTGGGTAGAGTCATACCTCTGTCTCGTCTCCTTTCCTCAGTCTGGGTAGAGTCATACCTCTGTCTCGTCTCCTTTCCTCAGTCTGGGTAGAGTCATACCTCTGTCTCCTTTCCTCAGTCTGGGTTGAGTCATACCTCTGTCTCCTTTCCTCAGTCTCCTTTCCTCAGTCTGGGTAGAGTCATGAGTTATAGCTCTGCACTGATGAGATATCCAGGACTTGGAAAGATGTATTCTGTGCACTGAATCATTCAAGAAGGGAGGAAAAATACTTTGTTTTGTTTGTCTTGCAGACTGGGGCTCTTAGGGTGAAGTGAGAGTATGGCTACTGATGGACAGGCAGGAAGGAAGGAAGACCAGGGATGGATTCACAACTCCAAATACAGCATGCCAAATGGACCTACAATTTTTTAATTTTCATGTGATATAGTTACCATCCAACATTTTATTGATAATTACATTGATAACTATTGAAATGTACTACTTGGTTTTTGATTGACGTAGAATAGAAACACCTGAAAAGCTACTTTTTTACCCCATTTTTCTCGTAACCATGCAACACTACCATACCAAACCCTTTTACAGAGGACCCTGTCTTTCAAAGGTCATTCATAAAATCCAAATAACTCACAGATCTTCATTGTACAAGGTTTAACTTCTTATGGTATAGGGGGCGCTTGCGTCAGGGGAAATGCAGCGCGGCAAATTCAAATAAATGATATAAAATCCAATTTTCATTATATCACAAATGTAAGATGCTAAATTAAAGCTACACTCGTTGTGAATCCAGCCAACATGTCAGATTTTAAAGAAGGCTTTTCGGCGAAAGCATAAGAAGCCATTATCTGATGATAGCACAACAGTAAACAAAGAGAGTAGCATATTTCAACCCTGCAGGCTCTACACAAAACGCAGAAATAAAATATAAAACATGCCTTACCTTTGACAAGCTTCTTTTATTGGCACTCCAATATGTCCCATAAACATCACAATTGGTCCTTTTGTTCGATTAATTCCGTCCATATATATCCAAAATGTCCATTTATTTGGCAAGTGTGATCCAGAAAATACAGCTTCCAAATTCCGCAACGTGACTACAAAATATTTCAAAAGTTGCCTGTAAACTTTGCCAAAACATTTCAAACTACTTTTGTAATACAACTTTAGGTATTTTTAAACGTTAATAATGGATCAAATTGACGACAACAAACCAAGCTACTTTTCAAGTTTTGCGCAACTCTCAACAGTGTTACGCAGTTCCTAGATGGCCGTACTTCTTCATTGCACAAATGAATAACCTCAATAAAATTCCAAAGACTGGTGACATCCAGTGGAAGCGGTAGGAATTGAAAACATGTTCCTAAGAAATACTGTTTCCAAATAAGAACTCACTGAACAGACAGAGACCTCCAAAACAAATCTGAACGGTTAGTCCTCAGGGTTTTGCCTGATACATAAGTTTTGTTATACTCACAGACATGATTCAAACAATTTTAGAAACGTCAGAGTGTTTTCTATCCAAATCTACTAATAATATGCATATCTTATATTCTTGGCATGAGTAGCAGGAAGTTGAAATTGGGCATGCTATTTATCCAAAAGTGAAAATGCTGCCCCTATACCTTAAGAAGTTAAACACTGTTTCCCATGCTTGTTCAATGAACCATAAACAATTAATGAACATGCACCTGTGGAACGGTCATTAAGACACTAACAGCTTACAGACGGTAGGCAATTAAGGTCACAGTTATGAAAACTTAGGACACTAAAGATGCCCTTCTACTAACTCTGAAAAACACCAAACGAAAGATGCACAGGGTCCCTGCTCATCTGCGTGAACGTGCCTTAGGCATGCTGCAAGGAGGCATGAGGACTGCAGATGTGGCCAGGGCAATAAATTGCAATGTCCGTACTGTGAGATGCCTAAGACAGCACTACAGGGAGACAGGAAGGACAACTGATCGTCCTTGCAGTGGCAGACGACCTGTAACAACACCTGCACAGGTTTGGTACATCTGAACATCACACGTGCGAGACAGGTACAGGATGGCAACAACAACTGCCCCAGTTACACCAGGAACACACAAATCCTCCATCAGTGCTCAGACTGTCCGCAATAGGCGGAGAGAGGCTGGAATGAGGGCTTGTAGGCCTGTTGTAAAGCAGGTCCTCACCAGACATCACCGGCAACCAGGTCGCCTATGGGCACAAACCCACCTTCGCTGAAACAGACAGGACTGCCAAAAAGGACTCTTCACTGACGAGTCGCGGTTTTGTCTCACCAGGGGTGATGGTCGGATTTGCGTTTATCGCCAAAGGAATGAGTATTACACCGAAACCTGTACTCTGGAGCGGGATTGATTTGGAGGTGGAGGGTCCGTCAAGGTCTGGGGTGGTGTGTCACAGCATCCTCGGACTGAGCTTTTGTCATTGCAGGCAGTCTCAACACTGTGCGTCACAGGGAAGACATCCTCCTCCCTCATGTGGTACCCTTCATGCAGGCTCATCCTGACATGACCCTCCAGCATGACAATGCCACCAGCCATACTGCTCATTCTGTGAGTGAGTTCCTGAAAGAGAGGAATGTCAGTGTTCTGCCATGGCTAACGAAGAGCTTGGATCTCAATCCCATTCAGCACGTCTGGGACCTGTTGGATCGGAGGGTGAGGGCTAGGGCCATTCCCCCCAGAAATGTCCGGGAACTTGCAGGTGCCTTGGTGGAAGAGTAGGGTAACATCTCATAGCAAGAACTGGCAGATCTGGTGCAGTCATGGGGAGGAGATGCACTGCAGTACTTAATGCAGCTGGTGGCCACACCAGATACTGACTGTTACTTTTGACTGTTACTGTTACTTTTGACCCCCCCTTTTTTAAGGGACACATTATTCCTTTTATGTTAGTCACATGTCTGTGGAGCTTGTTCAGTTTATGTCTCAGTTGTTGAATCTTGTTATGTTCATGCAAATATTTACACATGTTACGTTTGCTGAAAATAAACGCAGCTGACAGTGAGAGGGCGTTTCTTTTTTTTTTGCTGAGTTTATAACCTTAATTTACCTGACCTGATCTTTCTTTACCTTCCTTCTTACTAAGATCTATCATCAGGGAGGTTGCTAAGCCATGGCCTAATCGACACGCTGAGCTTCATTTCACTTCCTTGATTACAGTACAATCTGGCCTGCTTGCCCACAAAACATCTGTTGTGCCACATGTGTCGCTATGCATACAGCCAGGTGCCAGAGGCTCAAGGACGAGGGAAGATGAGGCCTTCAGATCAGGAAGAGAATCAGGGCATAGTGGACTGGAGCCATTGCCTGTTCACCCAACTACCATCCAGAGGGATCATCAAGGACATCAACCACCTGAGCCACTGCCTGATCACCCCACTATCATCCAGAGGGATCATCAAGGACATCAACCACCTGAGCCACTGCCTGTTCACCCCATTACCATCCAGAGGGATCATCAAGGACATCAACCACCTGAGCCACTGCCTGTTCACCCCACTACCATCCAGAGGGATCATCAAGGACATCAACCACCTGAGCCACTGCCTGTGCACCCCACTACCATCCAGAGGGATCATCAAGGACATCAACCACCTGAGCCACTGCCTGTTCACCCCGCTACCATCCAGAGGGATCATCAAGGACATCAACCACCTGAGCCACTGCCTGTTCACCCCGCTACCATCCAGAGGGATCATCAAGGACATCAACCACCTGAGCCACTGCCTGTTCACCCCGCTACCATCCAGAGGGATCATCAAGGACATCAACCACCTGAGCCACTGCCTGTTCACCCCGCTACCATCCAGAGGGATCATCAAGGACATCAACCACCTGAGCCACTGCCTGTTCACCCCACTATCATCCAGAGGGTGAGGTCAGTACAGGTGCATGAAAGCTGGGACTGAGAGACTGAAAAACAGCTTCTATCTCAAGGCCATCAGACTGTTAAACAGCCATCACTAGCACATTAGAGGCTGCTGCCTATAGGCATAGACTAGGAATCACTGGCCACTTTAAGGAATGAAACACTAGTCACTTTAATGATGTTTATATATCTGGCATTACTCATCTCATATGTATATACTGTAACGTCGTTCTTCGTTTGTAGAAAGAGAGTCGGACTGAAATGCAGCGTGGTGGTTACTCATGATCTTTAACTATTACAAAATACAAAACAACAAACGGAACGTGAAATCTAATTACAGCCTATCTGGTGAAACTACACAGAGACAGGAACAATCACCCACGAAATACACAGTGAAACCCCGGCTACCTAAATACGGTTCCCAATCAGAGACAACGAGAAATCACCTGACTCTGATTGAGAACCGCCTCAGGCAGCCAAGCCTATACAACACCCCTACTCGGCCGCAATCCCAATAACTACAAAACCCCAATACGAAATAGAACAAAATAAACCTATGTCACACCCTGGCCTGACCAAATATATAACGAAAACACAAAATACAATGACCAAGGCGTGACATATACTGTATTCTATACTATTCTACTGTATCTTAGTCACTTAATAATGTTTACATATCTTGCATTACACATCTCATATGTATATACTGTATTCTATACTATTCTACGGTATCTTAGTCACTTCATGTTTACATCTGGCATTACTCATCTCATGTGTATATACTGTTTTCTACGGTATTCTACAGTATCTCATTCACTTACTAATGCTTACATACAGTTGAAGTCGGAAGTTTACATACACTTGGGTTGGAGTCATTAAAACGTGTTTTTCAACCACTCCGCAAATTTCTTGTTAACAAACTATTGTTTTGGTAAGTTGGTTAGGACATTTACTTTGTGCATGACACAAGTAATTTTTCAAACAGTTGTTTACAGACAGATTATTTCACTTGTAATTCACTGTATCACAATTCCAGTGGGTCAGAATTTTATATACATTAAGTTGACTGTGCCTTTAAACAGCTTGGAAAATTCCAGAAAATGATGTCATGGCTGTAGAAGCTCCTGGTAGGCTAATTGACATTATTTGAGCCAATTGGAGGTGCACCTGTGGATGTATTTCAAGGCCTACCTCCAGACTCAGTGCCTCTTTGATCGACATCATGGAAAAATCAAAAGAAATCAGCCAAAACTGTAGACCTCCACAAGTCTGGTTCATCCTTGGGAGCAATTTCCAAATGGCTGAAGGTACCAAGTTCATCTATACAAACAATAGTATGCAAGTATAAATACCATGGGACCACGCAGCCGTCATACCGCTCAGGAAGGAGACACGTTCTGTCTCCTAGAGGCTTTGGTGCGAAAGGTGCAAATCAATCCCAGAACAACAGCAAAGGACCTTGTGAAGATGCTGGAGGAAACAGGTACAAAAGTATCTATATCCACAGTAAATCGAGTCCTATATCGACATAACCTGAAAGGCCGCTCAGCAAGGAAGAAGCCACTGCTCCAAAACTGCCATAAAAAAGCCAGACTACGGTTTGCAACTGCACATGTGGACAAAGATGATATGTTTTGGAGAAATGTCCTCTGGTCTGATGAAACAAAAATAGAACTGTTTGGCCATAATGACCACCGTTATGTTTGGAGGGAAAAGGTTGAGGCTTGCAAGCTGAAGAACACCATCCCAAATGTGAAGCACAGGGGTGGCAGCATCATGTTGTGGGGGTGCTTTGCTGCAGGAGGGACTGGTGCACTTGAAAAAAAATAGATGGCATCATTAGGTAGGAAAATTATGTGGATACATTGAAGCAACATCTTTAACTTCCTGACATCAAGGACAACAAAGTCCAGGTATTGGAGTGGCCATCACAAAGCCCTAACCTCAGTCCCATAGAACATTTGTGGGCAGAACTGAAAAAGTGTGTGCGAGCAAGGAGGCCTACAAACCTGACTCAGTTACACCAGCTCTGTCAGCAGGAATGGGCCAAAATTCACCCAAGTTATTGTGGGAACCTTGTGGAAGGCTACCCGAAACGTTTGACCGAAGTTAAACTATTTAAAGGCAATGCTACCAAATACTAATTGAGTGTATGTAAAATTCTGACCCACTGGGAATGCGATGAAAGAAATACAAGCTGAAATGAATCTCTCTACTATTATTCTGATTTTTCACATTCTTAAAATGAGGTGGTGATCCTAACTGACCTAAGACAGGGAATTTTTACTACGATTAAATGTCAGGAATTGTGAAAAACTGAGTTCAAATGTATTTGGCTAAGGTATGTGTAAACTTCAACTGTATCTTGCATTACTCATCTCAAATGTAGGTTCTGTTTCTCCATACTATTCTACTGTATCTCAGTCTGTTCATCTCTGATATCACTCATCTCAAATGTAGGTTCTGTTTCTCCATACTATTCTACTGTATCTTAGTCTGTTCCTCTCTGATATCACTCATCTCAAATGTAGGTTATGTTTCTCCATACTATTCTACTGTATCTCAGTCTGTTCCTCTCTGATATCACTCATCTCAAATGTAGGTTCTGTTTCTCCATATTATTCTACTGTATCTCAGTCTGTTCCTCTCTGATATCACTCATCTCAAATGTAGGTTCTGTTTCTCCATACTATTCTACTGTATCTTAGTCTGTTCCTCTGATATCTCAAATGTAGGTTCTGTTTCTCACTCATCTCATCTCAAATGTAGGTTCTGTTTCTCCATACTATTCTACTGTATCTTAGTCTGTTCCTCTCTGATATCACTCATCTCAAATGTAGGTTCTGTTTCTCCATACTATTCTACTGTATCTCAGTCTGTTCCTCTCTGATATCACTCATCTCAAATGTAGGTTCTGTTTCTCCATACTATTCTACTGTATCTCAGTCTGTTCCTCTCTGATATCACTCATCTCAAATGTAGGTTCTGTTTCTCCATACTATTCTACTGTATCTCAGTCTGTTCCTCTCTGATATCATCTCATCTCAAATGTAGGTTCTGTTTCTCCAAATACTATTCTACTGTATCTCAGTCTGTTCCTCTCTGATATCACTCATCTCAAATGTAGGTTCTGTTTCTCCATACTATTCTACTGTATCTCAGTCTGTTCCTCTCTGATATCACTCATCCATATTCTGTTTCTCCATATATTCTAATCTCAGTCATTCCTCTAGATTTGTATGTATATAGTCTAAAGTTTCCTAGATTTGGTTTATTTATGTTGTGTAATTTGTTTGATATTACTTGTTAGATATTACTGCTGATGAATGACAGCTAAATTACTAGATATGACAGATATATGATATTAAAGGATGAATGACAGCTAAATTACTAGATATGACAGATATATGATATTAAAAGATGAATGACAGCTAAATTACTAGATATGACAGATATATGATATTAAAAGATGAATGACAGCTAAATTACTAGATATGACAGATATATGATATTAAAGGATGAATGACAGCTAAATTATTACATATGACAGATATATGATATTAAAGGATGAATGACAGATAGAAAACATTATTGATCAGGGTCATACATGTTTCACCATATCATCATCATCATCATCATCACTGTATGAGACATCGTCTCTCTCTCTCTCTCTCTCTCTCTCTCTCTCTCTCTCTCTCTCTGTGTCTCTCTCTCTCTCTCTCTCTCTCTCTGTGTCTCTCTCTGTCTCTCTCTCTGTCTCTGTCTCTCTCCCTCTGTCTCTCTCTCTTTTATCTCTCTCTGTGTTTCTCTGTTTGTCTCTCTGTCTCTCTCTCTGACAGATCGATGCTGTATCCTCTCTGGTACAGCTCTCCTATGAGACTGTATTCTCCAGGAAATTGAGCTCAGCTGGTCTCCCTTGAGCCTCTACTTCCTACGACCACCTTCACCTCCCCCTTCTCTCCCCCCTCATAACGACCTCTACTTTTTTCCGTCCCCATCCCACCTCCTCCTTCTCTCCCCCCTCATAACGACCTCTACTTCTTTCCGTCCCCATCCCACCTCCCCTTCTCTCCCCGTCATAACGACCTCTACTTCTTTCCGTCCCCATCCCACCTCCCCTTCTCTCCCCCGTCATAACGACCTCTACTTTTTCCGTCCCCATCCCACCTCCTCCTTCTCTCCCCCTCATAACGACCTCTACTTCTTTCCGTCCCCATCCCACCTCCCCCTTCTCTCCCCCGTCATAACGACCTCTACTTTTTTCCGTCCCCATCCCACCTCCTCCTTCTCTCCCCCCTCATAACGACCTCTACTTCTTTCCGTCCCCATCCCACCTCCCCCTTCTCCACCATTGACGCTTAGGCCCACCCTACCCAACAATCCCCACTACTTGTAATTGGTTTTGATTTCCACTACCTGTAATTGGTTTTGATTTCACCTTCGCAATGTCATCTTCTTCACCTGTCAGAGCCTACTGTGCACATTTTCTCTCTCACACACACACACACACACACACACACACACACACACACACACACACACACACACACACACACACACACACACACACACACACACACACACACACACACACAAACTCCCTCTCCCTGAATCGAAAATGTGTGGTTTAAAGATGAAGGAGAAGCAGAGAAATGGATTGTCAGGACCCAGCAATTTACACAAGCAGCATTTGTGTGTAACCCCTGAAATCTCATGGCTTTAAATTGGTAAATATATAGAGATGGAGGCTGGTATTACTCTGTCCTACTGGGAATGATAGTCTACTGTATATACTACTGTCTACTGTATATATACTACTGGGAATGATTAGAGATTCATATAGTCTACTGTATATATACTGTCCTACTGGGAATGATTAGAGATATAGTCTACTGGGAATGATTAGAGATATAGTCTACTGTATATATACTGTCCTACTGGGAATGATTAGATGATATAGTCTACTGTATATATACTGTCCTACTGGGATTAGATTAGACAGATATAGTCTACTGTATATATACTGTCCTAATGGGAATGATTAGAGATATAGTCTACTGTATATATACTGTCCTAATGGGAATGATTAGAGATATAGTCTACTGTATATATACTGTCCTACTGGGAATGATTAGAGATATAGTCTACTGTATATATACTGTCCTACTGGGAATGATTAGAGATATACAGATATAGTCTACTGTATATATACTGTCCTACTGGGAATGATTAGAGATATAGTCTACTGATACTGTCTACTGTGATTATATAGTCTACTATATACTGTCCTACTGGGAATGATTAGAGATTCAGTCTACAGAATGATTAGTATAGTCTACTGTATATATACTGTCCTAATGGGAATGATTAGAGATACAGACAGATATAGTCTACTGTATATATACTGTCCTACAGGAATGATTAGAGATCAGACAGATATAGTCTACTATATATACTGTCCTAATGGGAATGATTAGAGATAGACAGATAGTCTACTGTATATGTCCTACTGGGAATATTGTCCTACTGGGAATGATTAGAGACAGATATAGTCTACTGTATATATACTGTCCTAATGGGAATGATTAGAGATTCAGACAGATATAGTCTACTGTATATATACTGTCCTACTGGGAATGATTAGAGATATAGTCAGATATATACACTGAATGGTCCTAATGGGAATGATTAGAGATACAGACAGATATAGTCTGTCCTACTATATCTATATATTGTCCTAATGGGAATGATTAGAGATTCAGACAGATATAGTCTACTGTATATATACTGTCCTAATGGGAATGATTAGAGATACAGACAGATATAGTCTACTGTATATATACTGTCCTACTGGGAATGATTAGAGATACAGACAGATATAGTCTACTATATATATATTGTCCTAATGGGAATGATTAGAGATTCAGACAGATATAGTCTACTGTATATATACTGTCCTACTGGGAATGATTAGAGATATAGTCTACTGTATATATACTGTCCTACTGGGAATGATTAGAGATACAGACAGATATAGTCTACTGTATATATACTGTCCTAATGGGAATGATTAGAGATATAGTCTACTGTATATATACTGTCCTACTGGGAATGATTAGAGATTCAGACAGATATAGTCTACTGTATATATACTGTCCTAATGGGAATGATTAG
>NW_025746695.1:0-50000 GCF_021184085.1 Oncorhynchus gorbuscha
GTGACGCCCTGAATTTTTCTGGAACCGTCTCAGTGCAGCTCCTTCCAATAGGGCGCTTTCCCTTTAATTCCCAATTAAATAGCCAGTATCAGCTGCGCAAAAGTGGGGTTGTGATGGAGACGTGACTGAGGATGTGTTCAACCCTCAGTTCCCGAAGCTTCTCTATTCCGTTGTTTTGTTGCCGTTAAACGTGTGTTTTGTAGCCTAAGAGAGTTTACCCAGGATCGGATCCACTCTTTGCGTCCCTGGACTACACCTCTCCGTTCTTCGTGGCCTTTCTCCGCTGGAGATCTATTGGCGGATTGGATTGTCTGACTGACCACCACCTTTTTGTATACGGTATTTCATTTGTTTGGATGTGATGTATACTGTGATTTGTGTAGTTAGTGGTAGTTGAGGACTTAATTAAGAGTTGATCCGCTTTAAGGTTCTGTGGTAAAGTAATTGTTATATTGATTGTATGTTTAATACTGGGTTTACGCTACACGGAACGAACGGACAAACATCGCGTGACAAAAGTCACTTGAGTTCACTGAACTCCTTTACCGGGCAGGACTCTTTTTAGGCCCGAGGTACAGGACATTTCTGGAGGAACCAGAACTCATTGTGATATTATTATATATGTGTGTAATCATTGTTGTTGCTAATACAACCCACGCAACAGAATATAATTGTTTTTGAAGTTCTTTTCAATGTTTTAAGGGTTTATGAAAAGTTTATTTCCATCCTGACTTTTACATACGTCCTTTGTATTGGTGTAGACTTGACGGACCAGATGGGACTCATTCCCACCCAAACTAAAAGGAGAAACTAATGTTTTCTCTGGTAGGCACAACCTACCTGGCACCCCTATAAATAATAACCTCAAGTCAAAACCGTTACATAAAAATGGCACCCCAGATGGGACAGCTCAACATTGAGAACTAACCAAAGCAAATATTTTGTGTGGAATTAAAACAATGGATTCACCCCAAGATAATGTGCTCATCCATGTCATACCTGTCAATGGGAATACACAGGGCCATTCTGACCATCAAGCTGACAATACAAATCATAATGTGAATGGAGATAATGGAGTTGCTTTGGGCCAGAGCCCTGGGAATCTGAATGCTCGGCCTGAGCCACAGGCCACAGGAGGTCTAACCAGTTACTCACTTATTGACATGGATCTGTGTGGAAGTACTGAGCTAGCCCTCCTCTGACACCCAACCTTCCTCCATTGTCGGGTTATCTCCAGAGGTTGTAGTCTTACAACTTCAAGGTGACATCCTTGATATTCGTCGGACTCAACAACATCTCCAAACTCTTATCCACCATAATTTCAAATGTCTGAGGAAAGAGCAACAACAGAGTGCAATGGAATTCAGAAACTCACTGAGCACTCTAACCCACATGCTGACAGAGCTCAGTGAGAGTGGAAGACGGGAAATTACTGGTGCCATGGACAGGCAGTTTGACTACCAACGAAACCAACTCACTGCCACTCTCCAATGGCGCCTGCAACATCACCACACTGAGGTCCTCAAGGACGTTAATTCTGTTTTTCTCCCATGGTTAACACTGTAGGCCACTTGCAGAGAGAACTCTCTAATTGTGTTAAAATGTTGGATGACGTGTCTGTGGACATGGCCTCCATTAGGCACAACTCCTTACACAGAGTTTCTCTGGTGTCCACTTCTGTTCAGACCACTGAGGGCCAAGCTGGCACCTCTGAACAGCCAAGACAAGGCAATGCTACAGTCATCACTGTCGATGGACTGGTTCGCTTGGGACAGCAGTTTGAGAAGGACAGAGAATGCCAACAGCAATATGACCAGAGAAAGAAACAGACACCCAAACAGTTGCCCAAGACAGACCATCAACAACAGCCAGAGTCTCCAGCCAAGACCTCTCTCATGTTCTGTTGGAGATGTAGCCAAAAGGGACATTCTTCAGCTACATGTCCAAGACCGTATCAAGTAAACCCTTCCAGAAACCACAAATCACAACAGGCCAACACACCTAACTCTCTTCGCAGCAATGACCATCCTTCTCTGGGTGCTTTAACCAGAGCTGAAACCCCAAGAGTCACTGCCTACGCCCCCATCGACATCCCCTTCCTTTCAGTTAATACCGCACCAATCAGAAGCTAAAAAGTTACATGATTGGGGTTCAAATGTGGCACTCTTCTCTGCCGTTGCTCCGGTACCACTAACCCTTGATAATCCTTCTGACGATCTCCTTTTACAGGCTGTGAGAAGAGCTCAGCTGGAACAGCCAGAGGAGTTACGGCTGTTGGAACAGCTGCAGAATAATGCTGATGTATGTACTTCAAAGCTAGGACGCACCGGGCTCCTGAAGCACAAAATATTCCTTACACAGGAAATGCCGATCAAGCAAAAGCCATATCGTTTGTCCCCAGCGAAGCTAATCATTCAAAAGGGACTCATAAATGATATGTTGGCACAAGATATAATAGAACGTTCCTCCTCTCCCTGGGCTGCTCCTGTTGTCCTCATCCCAAAAAAGACTGGTGGTCTTAGATTTTGTGTGGACTATAGGAAGACCAACAATGTTTCCCAGACTGATGCCTATCCTCTTCCCACCATCCATGAGATCCTGGAGTCATTGTCTGGCGCTGTTGTGTTCACTACCCTTGACCTCAATAGTGGTTATTGGCAGGTTGAGATGGACCAGGAAAGCAAGGACAAGACTGCGTTTGTCTGTGCCGAGGGCTTGTTTTCCTTTAAGGTGATGCCCTTTGGATTAAAGAATGCCCCTGCCACTTTCCAAAGACTCATGGAGATTGCGTTAGGTGAGCTCAAAGGGAAGATCTGTTTTGTCTACCTGGACGATATAATTATCTACTCTCAGAACAGAGAAAGACACTTTCAAGATCTTCAAGCAGTGTTGGACAAGCTAAGAGAAGCTGGTCTGACCTTAAATATGAAGAAGAGCAACTTCTGCCAAACCTCCCTGAAGTTCCTTGGCCATATTGTGTCTTTCGACGGCATTCATGTGGATCCTGAAAAGACAAAGACTGTACAAGACTTCCCTGTGCCAACCACACTCAAGGCCCTTCAACGGTTCCTTGGTATGGCTGGATGGTACCATCGGTTTGTGTCGAACTTCTCCCAGGTGGCAGAACCCTCAACGCGTTGAAGCGAAAAGGAGCGAAATTCCAATGGACGGCAGAGTGCCAGACCTCATTTGAAACCCTGAAACGACATCTCGTCACACCTCCCATTTTAGGTCATCCCAACTTTGATTGCCCTTTTGTTGTTTACACTGATGCAAGTGATGTTGGACTTGGTGCTGTCCTAGTCCAACAGACTGGACTTGGCACTGAAGAAGTGCTAGCGTTCGCCAGTCGGACATTGAATGGAGCAGAACGGAACTACTCCACAACCGAGCAAGAGTGCCTTGCAGTTGTCTGGGCTTTGGAAAAGTGGAGGTACTACTTGGAGGGTAGACACTTCACTGTGGTCACTGACCATTCCTCCCTTGTGTGGGTGTTCAAGACCAACAAACCAAGCACCAGACTCATAAGATGGGCTCTACGGTTGCAAGAGTTCACCTTTGCAGTGGAATACAGGAAAGGAAAATACAACACTGTTCCAGATGCCTTGTCCAGAGCTCCTACTTGTGATAACGGTGGCCCTGATCTTACATGTGCTACTGTCCTGTCAAGCAGTCGAGACTCGCCCAAAACAGACTTTCCCATCTCTGATGAGGCAATATGGAAAGCTCAACAGGATGATCCAGAAGTACAGGCTTTGTACCAGACTATCCTGGAAGATGGAGAAAAGATGGTCAATCCTACCACAAAGCTGACCATCATTGAAGATAAAGTCTACCGAGTCGTACAACTACCTCACAGAACACTCTACCAAATGTACATACCGGACACTCTACGCCTACAACTGCTTCAACATTTCCATGAAGACCCATTAGCTGGTCATTTGGGCAGGTTCAAAACCTACAAGCGGTTGCAAGCGTTACTCTACTGGCCACATCTGAGCATGGATGTGAAGTCACACATCCGAAATTGTCAGGTTTGTCAAATGTACAAACCAGAAGGTAGAAAGCCTGCTGGCAAGTTGCAGCAAACGGTGGTTACCCGACCTTGGGAAATGTTAGGAGTGGATTTGATGGGTCCATTTCCTAGAAGCTCCAATCAGAATGTGTACATACTTGTTTTTGTTGATTACTATTCAAAGTGGGTGGAACTCTTTTCCCTGCGTCAGGCCACAGCAAGGACCGTCTCTAACATCCTTACGAAAGAGATCCTGACTCGCTGGGGAGTGCCTGATTACATCCTGTCTGATCGAGGTTCCCAATTTGTCTCTGATCTCTTTGAGGAGACCTGCCAAAGATGGAACTTGAGGCAGAAGTTGACCACGGCCTATCACCCACAGACCAATCTCACTGAGGGAGTAAATCGAACCTTGAAGACAATGATTGCTTCCTATGTAGGGACCCAGCACAAACACTGGGACAAGCACCTTCATGAGTTTCGATTTGCCCTGAATTCTGCTGTGCAAGAGTCCACTGGAGTCACACCTGCAGAGCTGAACCTAAGTCGTCCTCTCCGAGGACCCTTGGATATGGTGCTACAGCCCCAGCAGCTTACTCCAGACGCTGCTTGCTATGACCAGGTAGGCCATCTCCATGACTTGAGAGCTCTTGTCTCAAAGAACATGATCCAGGCTCGACTCAAGCAGAAGAGAAATTATGATAAGAACAGACGAGACATGCAGTTCCAGCTTCGTGATCGGGTGTGGCTTCGCTCTCATCCTTACTCGAAAGCTGAACAATTCTTCTCGGCCAAGCTCGCTCCTAAATGGCAAGGACCATATAGGATTGTGGAGCAGATGGGCCCTTTG
This sequence comes from Oncorhynchus gorbuscha, assembly GCF_021184085.1. NCBI lineage: Eukaryota > Metazoa > Chordata > Actinopteri > Salmoniformes > Salmonidae > Oncorhynchus > Oncorhynchus gorbuscha. The sequence goes on from NW_025746695.1 coordinate 4,866, forward strand.
AACTACCGAGTGGTGAAAGAGGACACAGGTGAAGATATGCGCATCGTCCATGTCTCACGCCTTAAGGCCTGTTACCCCTCGGCTGAGGAAATGGAGGCGATTGAGCGCCGCAAGGTCCTGGATATCTTTGAAGAGGAAAGTGAGGAGACTTTTCTCGGATTCCCAGACCCAGAAGTCTCGCACCTTAAGGCCTGTGACCCCTCAGCTGAGGAGCGTGAGCTCCAAAAGTAATGAATATTTTTGTAGAGGAAAGCGATGAGGAGACCTTTCTCGGTTTCCCCGACCAAGATGTGCCTTCCAGGGCAATGGTCGGCTTTTTCCAGGGGAGGGGGTGTGTGACGGCCCTGAATTTTTCTGAACCGTCTCAGTGCAGCTCCTTCCAATAGGGCGCTTTCCCTTTAATTCCCAATTAAATAGCCAGTATCAGCTGCGCAAAAGTGGGGTTGTGATGGAGACGTGACTGAGGATGTGTTCAACCCTCAGTTCCCGAAGCTTCTCTATTCCGTTGTTTTGTTGCCGTTAAACGTGTGTTTTGTAGCCTAAGAGAGTTTACCCAGGATCGGATCCACTCTTTGCGTCCCTGGACTACACCTCTCCGTTCTTCGTGGCCTTTCTCCGCTGGAGATCTATTGGCGGATTGGATTGTCTGACTGACCACCACCTTTTTGTATACGGTATTTCATTTGTTTGGATGTGATGTATACTGTGATTTGTGTAGTTAGTGGTAGTTGAGGACTTAATTAAGAGTTGATCCGCTTTAAGGTTCTGTGGTAAAGTAATTGTTATATTGATTGTATGTTTAATACTGGGTTTACGCTACACGGAACGAACGGACAAACATCGCGTGACAAAAGTCACTTGAGTTCACTGAACTCCTTTACCGGGCAGGACTCTTTTAGGCCCGAGGTACAGGACATTTCTGGAGGAACCAGAACTCATTGTGATATTATTATATATGTGTGTAATCATTGTTGTTGCTAATACAACCCACGCAACAGAATATAATTGTTTTTGAAGTTCTTTTCAATGTTTTAAGGGTTTATGAAAAGTTTATTTCCATCCTGACTTTTACATACGTCCTTTGTATTGGTGTAGACTTGACGGACCAGATGGGACTCATTCCCACCCAAACTAAAACACACACCACCACTTTCCAGGTTTTATAGACTCTCCCCAACCTCCTACTTCCCCTCCTGTTGACTGAGTGGTTTTCTCTTTTCTGTCTCTCTCCTGTTGCAAGACTTTCCTCCCCATCCCCATATCCCTCTCTTCTCTTCCTCTGTCCCAGTCTGTCTCTCTCCTCCTCTCCTCCTCTGTCGCAGTCTGTCACTCTCCTCCTCGGTCCCAGTCTGTCTCTCTCCTCCTCTATCCCAGTATCCCTCTCACCTCCTCTATCCCAGTATCCTCTCTCCTCCTCTCCTCCTCTCCTCTTCTCCTCCCTCTGTTGCTTTCTTCCTCTCCTCCTCTATCCCAGTATCCCTCTCTCTTCCTCTCCTCCTCTATCTAGTATCCCTCTCTCCTCCTCTATCCCAGTATCCCTCTCTCCTCCTCTATCCCAGTATCCCTCTCTCCTCCTCTATCCCAGTATCCCTCTCTCCACCTCTATCCCAGTATCCCCTCCTCCTCTCTTCCTCTATCCTAGTATCCCTCTCTCCTCCTATTCCAGTATCCCTCTCTCCTCCTCTATCCCAGTATCCCTCTCTCCTCCCCTCTATCCCAGTATCCCTCTCTCCTCCTCTCCTCCTCTATCCTATTATCCCTCTCCTCCTCTATCCCAGTATCCCTCTCTCCTCCTCTCCTCCTCTATCCCAGTATCCCTCTCTCCTCCTCTATCCCAGTATCCCTCTCTCCTCCTCTATCCCAGTATCCCTCTCTCCTCCTCTCCTCCTCTATCCTAGTATCCCTCTCTCCTCCTCTATCCCAGTATCCCTCTCTCCTCCTCTATCCCAGTATCTCTCTCTCCTCCTCTCCTCCTCTATCCCAGTATCCCTCTCTCCTCCTCTCCTCCTCTGTTGCTTTCTTCCTCTCCACCTCTATCCCAGTATCCCTCTCTTCTCCTCTCCTCCTCTATCCCAGTATCCCTCTCTCCTCCTCTATCCTAGTATCCCTCTCCTCTATCCCAGTATCCTCTCTCCTCCTCTCCTCCTCTGTTGCTTTCTTCTCTCCACCTTTATCCCAGTATCCCCTCTCTCCTCCTCTATCCCAGTATCCCTCTCTCCTCCTCTCCTCCTCTATCCCAGTATCCCCCTCCTCCTCTATCCCAGTATCCCTCTCTCCTCCTCTATCCCAGTATCCCTCTCTCCTCCTCTCCTCCTCTATCCCAGTATCCCCTCTCCTCCTCCTCTTCCTCCTCCTATCCCAGTATCCTCTCTCCTCCTCTATCCCAGTATCCCTCTCTCCTCTCCTCCTCTATCCCAGTATCCCTCTCTCCTCCTCTCCTCCTCTATCCCAGTATCCCTCTCTCCTCCTCTCCTCCCTCTGTCCCAGTATCCCTCTCCCTCCTCTGTCCCAGTATCCCTCTCTCCTCCTCTCCTCCTCTGTCCCAGTATCCCTCTCTCCTCCTCTCCTCCTCTATCCCAGTATCCCTCTCTCCTCCTCTGTTGCGTTCTTCCTCTCCTCCTCTGTCCCAGCCTGTCCATCGCTGTGTGCGGAGATGTCGTCCCTACTGAGGAAGGAGATGCAGAGGATGTTGTTTAGACCTGAAGGACAGAAGCTGCAGAAGTTTATAGAGATACATGAAGCAACGCCGGGAAGACATTTCCTCTGTGTTTACGGTAAAATCAACATCTTCTGCTTCCTTTTACTGTTCATTTATTTAGTCAGTCATCTTGCTTTTCTAGTTCTCGTTTTAAATAACGTTCTGTCTGCTTCCGTGCGTTTTCTTCTTCTTTTGACTGATGGGTCGACGGTCCCGTGTGGCTCATTTGGTAGAGCACGATGCTTGTATCGCCAGGGTTGTGGGTTCAATTCCCACGTGGGACCAATTCTCTTTCTAAAATTATGTTCTGTTTTTTTCTCTCCCCCCACCCCCGTGGTTTTTTCATCTGTTTTCTCCGTTCTTACTTTTTCCTTTCGTCTCTGACGCAGAGATGACGATGTTTCTGTGCAATCTGTTTTTAGGGCGACTTGTTCTTTTTAATGATGGGATGGATGGATGGAAGTCTGTTGATGAGGATACTATAGGGTCATATAACACACTACATCTGCTATGTAAAAATAGGCTTGAATAGTTTGTCTGTGGATTCAGTCCGTGGACGTCACCATATAGAGGAGTTCTTACTTCTTCTCGCTAATTGAATTTCCTTTGCTGCTTAACATCCGTTGTCCTCAGGAAAACCACATCCTGTTTGGAACAATGCATTTGATCCACTACTGGGGGGACGACGACATTGGTTTTGTTTGAGAAAAACTACTTGACTTTTTCTTTTCCCGAAACGTAATCGTTGTCCTCTGGTCCACAGTGACCAAGACCAAAGAGGTGCAGCTGTGTGTGGTGAGATCTCAGAAATCACTCTATTCTGGATCAAACAAGTTGCTGAATTCTCACAAACCGGATCAAAAAAGAAGCTCAAGTCTCAGTTTTGCCTGAGTTCCTGCTTGGAGGACTCCTACCTGAGGACGGAAGTCTGGCTCCTCCAGGACCTCACCCTGCTGGACGGGCGGGATCCCGACGTGGTAAGGATCACATCATCATGGTTTACATTTAAGTGTTGACTCTAGGGGTCCCCCTTTGATGACCTCACCCTGCTGGACGGGCGGGATCCCGACGTGGTAAGGATCACATCATCATGGTTTACATGTAAGTGTTGACTCTAGGGGTCCCCTTGATGACCTCACCCTGCTGGACGGGCGGGATCCCGACGTGGTAAGGATCACATCATCATTCTCACATTGTGACAACTCATCATCATTGTTTACATTTAAGTGTTGACTCTAGGGGCCTCCGTGATTCTGTCCTCGCTGCAAGGCGAGCAGGTGTTCACATTGTACAACACATCCCCTCTGTCGGATTCTTCTTCTCGTCCCCTTTGATGACCTCATCTCTCTTCACCCCCCCCTCTCGTCCCCCTTTGATGACCTCACCTTTCTTCTCTCCCTCTTTGATGACCTCACCTCTCTTCTCCCCCTCTGATGACCTCACCTTTCTTCTCGTCCCCCTTTGATGACCTCACCCCCTCTCTGATGACATCACCTCTTCTCTCGTCCCCCTTTGATGACCTCACATCTCGTCCCCCTTTGATGACCTCACCTCTATTCTCTCGTCCCCTTTGATGACCTCACCTTTCTTCTCTCGTCCCCTTTGATGACCTCACCTCTTATCCCCTTTGATGACCTCACCTCTATTCTCTCGTCCCCTTTGATGACCTCACCTCTATTCTCTCGTCCCCTTTGATGACCTCACCTCTCTCGTCCCCTTGATGACCCCCCATAGGACGACCCGTGTTTCCTGATGCACTTCTCCACTGTGAGGTCGGTGACGGCCTTCAGCTGCGGCGCCAAGTACAGCATGGCGCGGGCCCTGGTTGCCCTGAGCGATAAGCACTGCGGGCGACCTTTGACTCTGGTGAACTATGACCTGGCTTACATCGGCCCGTCGTCTATATATTTGAACAGAGGAGACTGTGTGGTGCTGATGCAGATCTGTTTCTACGCTGCTAACCTGGTGTGTCTGTCCTTGTGCCCCGTACCTCTGGACTGAGAGAGATGTGTGTATTTATTATGGATCCTCAAGGCAGCAGTTACTCCTCCTGGGGTCCCGCAAAATAAAGATAGTTATACCATTTTAGAGAGAGAGACTGAGTGTGTTTTTTTTTTAATCATTATTTAACTAGGAAAGTAAATTAAGAACAAATTCTTATTTTCAATGATGGTCTAGGAACAGTGGGTTTAACTGCCTTGTTCAGGGGCAGAATGACAGATTTGTACTTTGTCAGCTCTGGGGATTCAATTTTGCAACCTTTCAGTTACTAGTCCAAGGCGCTAACCACTAGGTTACCCTGCCACCTCTACACTCTAACCACTAGGCTACCCTGCCACCTCTACACTCTAACCACTAGGCTACCCTGCCACCTCTACACTCTAACCACTAGGCTACCCTGCCTCCTCTACACTCTAACCACTAGACTACCCTGCCGCCTCTACACTCTAACCACTAGGCTACCCTACCTCCTCTACACTCTAACCACTAGGCTACCCTACCTCCTCTACACTCTAACCACTAGTCTACCCTACCTCCTCTACACTCTAACCACTAGGCTACCCTACCTCCTCTACACTCTAACCACTAGGCTACCCTGCCTCCTCTACACTCTAACCACTAGACTACCCTACCACCTCTACACTCTAACCACTAGGCTACCCTACCTCCTCTACACTCTAACCACTAGGCTACCTGCCATCTCTACACTCTAACCACTAGGCTACCCTGCCACCTCTACACTCTAACCACTAGGCTACTGCCGCCTCTACACTCTAACCACTAGGCTACCTGCTGCCTCTACACTCTAACCACTAGGCTACCTGCCACCTCTACACTCTAACCACTAGGCTACCTGCCACCCCTACACTCTAACCACTAGGCTACCTGCCTCCTCTACACTCTAACCACTAGGCTACCTGCCACCTCTACACTCTAACCACTAGGCTACCTGCCACCTCTACACTCTAACCACTAGGCTACCCTACCTCCTCTACACTCTAACCACTAGGCTACCTGCCTCCTCTACACTCTAACCACTAGGCTACCCTACCTCCTCTACACTCTAACCACTAGGCCACCCTGCCACCTCTACACTCTAACCACTAGTCTACCCTGCCTCCTCTACACTCTAACCACTAGTCTACCCTGCCTCCTCTACACTCTAACCACTAGGCTACCCTGCCTCCTCTACACTCTAACCACTAGTCTACCCTGCCTCCTCTACACTCTAACCACTAGTCTACCCTGCCTCCTCTACACTCTAACCACTAGTCTACCCTACCTCCTCTACACTCTAACCACTAGGCTACCCTGCCACCTCTACACTCTAACCACTAGGCTACCTGCCGCCTCTACACTCTAACCACTAGTCTACCTGCCGCTCTACACTCTAACCACTAGTCTACCCTACCACCTCTACACTCTAACCACTAGTCTACCGTGTGTGTGTGTGTGTGTGTGTGTGTATGAAACATAGGCTCTATCATTGTATCGATAACACACTATTTAAAACGATTGTATTTCCAGGTTTCTAAGTCTCTGTGTTGCATGTACTTGTAAACCTTTTGTTCTGAACACTGTTCCCTAAGCATGTGACATGATTCAAGCTAATAATAATCTGAATTAAAATGTAACAACTTTCCCTTTTTGTCTTCTTACGTTGTCATTCCATCCGTTTGAGAAGTTTTTTCATCATTGTTCCTCTTTCAAATATCTTCCGTAGATGGCAGAATCAAAGACAGTACAGTATAAAGATGACCAAATCAAAGACAGTACAGTATAAAGATGACCAAATCAGTACATTATAAAGACAGTACATTATAAAGTATAAAGATAAAGATGACCAAATCAAAAGTACAGTATAAACATGACCAAATCAATGACATTATAAAGATGACCAAATCAAAGACAGTACATTATAAAGATGACCAAATCAATGACAGTACATTATAAAGATGACCAAATCAAAGACAGTACAGTATAAAGATGACCAAATCAATGACAGTACAGTATAAAGATGACCAAATCAATGACAGTATAGTATAAAGATGACCAAATCAAAGACAGTACAGTATAAAGATGACCAAATCAATGACAGTATAGTATAAAGATGACCAAATCAAAGACAGTACAGTATAAAGATGACCAAATCAATGACAGTACAGTATAAAGATGACCAAATCAATGACAGTATAGTATAAAGATGACCAAATCAATGACAGTACAGTATAAAGATGACCAAATCAATGACCAGTATAAAGATGACCAAATCAAAGACAGTACAGTATAAAGATTACCAAATCAATGACAGTATAGTATAAAGATGACCAAATCAATGACAGTATAGTATAAAGATGACCAAACCAAAGACAGTACAGTATAAAAAGATGACCAGTATAAAATCAATGACAGTACAGTATAAAGATGACCAAATCAAAGACAGTACAGTATAAAGATTACCAAATCAATGACAGTATAGTATAAAGATTACCAAATCAATGACAGTATAGTATAAAGATGACCAAACCAAAGACAGTACAGTATAAAGATGACCAAATCAATGACAGTATAGTATAAAGATGACCAAATCAATGACAGTATAGTATAAAGATGACCAAATCAAAGACAGTACAGTATAAAGATGACCAAATCAATGACAGTACAGTATAAAGATGACCAAATCAAAGACAGTGTAGTATAAAGATGACCAAATCAATGACAGTACAGTATAAAGATGACCAAATCAAAGACAGTATAGTATAAAGATGACCAAATCAATGACAGTACAGTATAAAGATGACCAAATCAATGACAGTATAGTATAAAGATGACCAAACCAAAGACAGTACAGTATAAAGATGACCAAATCAATGACAGTACAGTATAAAGATGACCAAATCAATGACAGTACAGTATAAAGATGACCAAATCAAAGACAGTATAGTATAAAGATGACCATATCAAAGACAGTATAGTATAAAGATGACCAAATCAAAGACAGTATAGTATAAAGATGACCAAATCAAAGACAGTACAGTATAAAGATGACCAAACCAAAGACAGTACAGTATAAAGATGACCAAATCAAAGACAGTACAGTATAAAGATGACCAAATCAAAGACAGTACAGTATAAAGATGACCATATCAAAGACAGTACAGTATAAAGATGACCAAATCAATGACAGTATAGTATAAAGATGACCAAATCAATGACAGTATAGTATAAAGATGACCAAATCAAAGACAGTACAGTATAAAGATTACCAAATCAAAGACAGTGTAGTATAAAGATGACCAAATCAATGACAGTATAGTATAAAGATGACCAAATCAAAGACAGTATAGTATAAAGATGACCATATCAAAGACAGTACAGTATAAAGATGACCAAATCAATGACAGTATAGTATAAAGATGACCAAATCAAAGACAGTACAGTATAAAGATGACCAAATCAATGACAGTATAGTATAAAGATGACCAAATCAATGACAGTATAGTATAAAGATGACCAAATCAATGACAGTATTGTATAAAGATGACCAAATCAAAGACAGTACATTATAAAGATGACCAAATCAAAGACAGTATAGTATAAAGATGACCAAATCAATGACAGTATTGTATAAAGATGACCAAATCAAAGACAGTACATTATAAAGATGACCAAATCAAAGACAGTACAGTATAAAGATTACCAAATCAATGACAGTATAGTATAAAGATGACCAAATCAAAGACAGTATAGTATAAAGATGACCATATCAAAGACAGTACAGTATAAAGATGACCAAATCAATGACAGTACAGTATAAACATGACCAAATCAAAGACAGTACAGTATAAAGATGACCATATCAAAGACAGTATAGTATAAAGATTACCAAATCAAAGACAGTACAGTATAAAGATGACCAAATCAATGACAGTACAGTATAAAGATGACCAAATCAAAGACAGTATAGTATAAAGATGACCATATCAAAGACAGTATAGTATAAAGATGACCAAATCAAAGACAGTATAGTATAAAGATGACCAAATCAAAGACAGTACAGTATAAAGATGACCAAACCAAAGACAGTACAGTATAAAGATGACCAAATCAAAGACAGTACAGTATAAAGATGACCAAATCAAAGACAGTACAGTATAAAGATGACCATATCAAAGACAGTACAGTATAAAGATGACCAAATCAATGACAGTATAGTATAAAGATGACCAAATCAATGACAGTATAGTATAAAGATGACCAAATCAAAGACAGTACAGTATAAAGATTACCAAATCAAAGACAGTGTAGTATAAAGATGACCAAATCAAAGACAGTATAGTAGAAAGATGACCAAATCAAAGACAGTACAATATAAAGATGACCAAATCAAAGACAGTATAGTATAAAGATGACCAAATCAAAGACAGTACAGTATAAAGATGACCAAATCAATGACAGTACAGTATAAAGATGACCAAATCAATGACAGTGTAGTATAAAGATAGGCTGAAAGTGCTTCTCCAACAGAAATCCCTGATCACAGTTGTAGGCGATGTCATGGCGACGCTGGCTAGATAAGCTCATGCGCAGAATCACGTCATCCGGTCTAACGGTCGTCTCCCCGCCAAAATTGCGCATGTGCAAACCGTCAAAGACACTCCTTGACTTTCACGAGGTTGTAGTAACAACATGTTCAACATAATCTAGGTAGTGGCTGTCGATTTCGAGAAAATTAACAACTATTGAAAAATCATTCACTTCTCTCGTTGATTTCTCAAAACCCCGGCCTGGTCTGTTTCGCGATGTTGCGCCTCTGGGTTTAAAAACTCTATGACCAAATTGCCTGATCAAAAAAACAACAAGAAAAAAACACATTGTTTAATATTTACACCTACATTATTACAACACTTCAAATAAATGAATTTAAAAAAAAAAGGTATCAAATAAATTAGCAAGATTTAAAATAGTTTCGAAAACGACATTTGTCCATATAGGCGCATGCGCAGGACCAGAGAACGGGAGCGTGCCTGGCGCCAAAATTTTGAAAAGCGAGAAGTGTTTCTATTGACAACAACAGCTCTCCGTATAACGTCGTGGTTTGTTTAGACGTTATTACGATATATCGAAAAAGGATTACTTTGGGGGGGAAAAAAAGGACAACAACGGAAAGATGCACATCAAATCTATTATCTTAGAAGGGTTCAAGTCCTACGCGCAGAGGACGGAAATCAACGGATTTGATCCGCTCTTCAACGCTATTACCGGACTCAACGGGAGTGGGAAATCCAATATTCTCGACTCGATATGCTTTCTACTGGGGATATCCAACTTGTCTCAGGTAATAATGATACTTTATTCTTTCATTCGCACAAAAGTTAGTTTAAAAAAAAAAATCCGGTGAGCTAAAGACATTTCCTTGAAGTTAGCTTGTTGTGTTAGCTAGTTAACGTTCGCTTACGGTGCCTTACGTTCAATCGAGGGTTACAGTAACCAATCAATCAATCAATTTTTTTTATATAGCCCTTCGTACATCAGCTGATATCTCAAAGTGCTGTACAGAAACCCAGCCTAAAACCCCAAACCGCAAGCAATGCAGGTGTAGAAGCACGGTGGCTAGGAAAAACTCCCTAGAAAGGCCAAAACCTAGGAAGAAACCTTGAGAGGAACCAGGCTATGTGGGGTGGCCAGTCCTCTTCTGGCTGTGCCGGGTGGAGATTATAACAGAACATGGCCAAGATGTTCAAATGTTCATAAATGACCAGCATGGTCGAATAATAGTAAGGCAGAACAGTTGAAACTGGAGCAGCAGCATGGCCAGGTGGACTGGGGACAGCAAGGAGTCATCATGTCAGGTAGTCCTGGGGCATGGTCCTAGGGCTCAGGTCCTCCGAGAGAGAGAAGGAAAGAAGGAGAGAATTAGAGAACGCACACTTAGATTCACACAGGACACCGAATAGGACAGGAGAAGTACTCCAGATATAACAAACTGACCCTAGCCCCCCGACATAAACTACTGCAGCATAAATACTGGAGGCTGAGACAGGAGGGTTCAGGAGACACTGTGGCCCCATCCGAGGACACCCCCGGAAAGGGCCAAACAGGAAGGATATAACCCCACCCACTTTGCCAAAGCACAGCCCGCACACCACTAGAGGGATATCTTCAACCACCAACTTACCATCCTGAGACAAGGCTGAGTATAGCCCACAAACGTTAGTAGAGAAGCTATTGATCTGTAACGTTACTTCTGTCTGATCTGAACTTCTCTTTTCCAGGTGCGAGCGGCCAATCTCCAGGATTTGGTGTACAAGAACGGTCAGGCCGGTATCACCAAAGCCACCGTGTCCATAACTTTCGACAACGCAAACAAGAGTCAGAGTCCGCTTGGATTCGAGACCCACGACGAGATCACGGTCACAAGACAGGTACCGTTGTTGTCCTCTTGTCTCTATTCCTGTTTTGTGGGAAGAGTAATGTTCCGGATGTATGCCTTGTTCCAGCAGTTCCAAACTGAGGGATTCTACAAGTTAACTACAACTTCTGTCAAGTGGTCTGATTTGAACCTTTTTATGGCAGAGATGGTAGCTACTGCGTTAGGTCTGAAAATAGTCCCAACAAGGACTGTTCCCCTTCTCGTAATCACTACACTAACTGTCCACTGACGTGATTTCTCAGATGTATTGTTACAAGCTGCTCAAACTGGGGCAACAGGGTGGCCTAGTGGTTAGAGTGTAGAGGAGGTAGGGTAGCCTAGTGGTTAGAGTGTAGAGGAGGTAGGGTAGCCTAGTGGTTAGAGTGTAGAGGAGGTAGGGTAGCCTAGTGGTTAGAGTGTAGGGGCGGCAGGGTAGCCTAGTGGTTAGAGTGTAGGGGCGGCAGGGTAGCCTAGTGGTTAGAGTGTAGAGGAGGCAGGGTAGCCTAGTGGTTAGAGTGTAGAGGAGGCAGGGTAGCCTAGTGGTTAGAGTGTAGAGGAGGTAGGGTAGCCTAGTGGTTAGAGTGTAGAGGAGGTAGGGTAGCCTAGTGGTTAGAGTGTAGAGGAGGTAGGGTAGCCTAGTGGTTAGAGTGTAGAGGAGGTAGGGTAGCCTAGTGGTTAGAGTGTAGAGGAGGTAGGGTAGCCTAGTGGTTAGAGTGTAGAGGAGGTAGGGTAGCCTAGTGGTTAGAGTGTAGAGGAGGTAGGGTAGCCTAGTGGTTAGAGTGTAGAGGAGGTAGGGTAGCCTAGTGGTTAGAGTGTAGAGGAGGTAGGGTAGCCTAGTGGTTAGAGTGTAGAGGAGGTAGGGTAGCCTAGTGGTTAGAGTGTAGAGGAGGTAGGGTAGCCTAGTGGTTAGAGTGTAGAGGAGGTAGGGTAGCCTAGTGGTTAGAGGAGGTAGGGTAGCCTAGTGGTTAGAGTGTAGAGGAGGTAGGGTAGCCTAGTGGTTAGAGTGTAGAGGAGGTAGGGTAGCCTAGTGGTTAGTGTTGGACTGGTAACCGGAAGGTTGCAAGTTCAAACCCCCGAGCTGACAAGGTACAAATCTGTGGTTCTGCCCCATAACAGGCAGTTAACCCACTGTTCCTAGGCCGTCATTGAAAATAAGAATTTGTTCTTAACTGACTTGCCTAGTTAAATAAATAAAAAACTAGTAATGCTTTTCATGATGATGATGTCTTCTGTTTTTTTCACAATCACTAAACTGATGTTGACTGCTAACTACTGAACAGGCAGTATTATTATTATTCAAACTGAAGTTAATGCCTTTACTATAATAGTAGCTATTATTAGCCAATCAAACTGCTGCTTTACTGTAGAGGACACTGGTACTATGATGGAGTGGAGTCTCACTCCTCTGTATCCGTCTGTGATCCCAGGTGGTGATTGGTTATTATTAGCCAATCAAACTGCTGCTTTACTCACTCCTCTGTATCCGTCTCTGATCCCAGGTGGTGATTGGTTATTATTAGCCAATCAAACTGCTGCTTTACTCACTCCTCTGTATCCGTCTCTGATCCCAGGTGGTGATTGGTGGTAGGAACAAGTACCTGATCAACGGGGTGAATGCCAACAACACCAGGGTTCAGGATCTGTTCTGCTCTGTAGGACTCAACGTTAACAACCCCCACTTCCTCATCATGCAGGTAGGTGTTTCAACACCTCCAGGAGCCTGGGGTGTGTTCATTAGTCGCACACTGTAGCAAATGTTTTTTTTTGTTGCAACGAAGAAGAGATTCTATTGGACAAATTCGGGTTCTGTTTTTGGTCTCTAGTGAACACACCACTGACTGTTGTTCCACTTGTTGATGAGCAGCCTCTATATTCGTAGAGTTGACGAGCGGCCTCTATATTCGTAGAGTTGACGAGCGGCCTCTATATTCGTAGAGTTGACGAGCGGCCTCTATATTCGTAGAGTTGACGAGCGGCCTCTATATTCGTAGAGTTGACGAGCGGCCTCTATATTCGTAGAGTTGACGAGCGGCCTCTATATTCGTAGAGTTGACGAGCGGCCTCTATATTCGTAGAGTTGACGAGCGGCCTCTATATTCGTAGAGTTGACGAGCGGCCTCTATATTCGTAGAGTTGACGAGCGGCCTCTATATTCGTAGAGTTGAGAGCGCCTCTATATTCGTAGAGTTGACGAGCGGCCTCTATATTCGTAGAGTTGACGAGCGGCCTCTATATTCGTAGAGTTGACGAGCGGCCTCTATATTCGTAGAGTTGACGAGCGGCCTCTATATTCGTAGAGTTGACGAGCGGCCTCTATATTCACAGAGTTGACGAGCGGCCTCTATATTCGTAGAGTTAGCGGCCTCTATATTCGTAGAGTTGACGAGCGGCCTCTATATTCGTAGAGTTGATTCTATATTCGTAGAGTTGAGTGACATCATACTGTGGTACCACACGTTTTATAAATAACTTGAATATTTATTTTTATATATTTCTCTTTACAATATTTCAGGGAGAATCACCAAGGTTCTGAACATGAAACCGCCTGAGGTAAGTCTATATACACACACCACACACCACACACCACACACACACACACACACACACACACACACACACACACACACACACACACCACACACCCCACACCACACACCACACACCCCACACACCCCACACACCCCACACACACACACACACACACACACACACACACACACACACACACACACACACACACACACACACACACACACACACACACACACACACACACACACACTGTAGAATCATGAAGTCTTGTAGCTACTTGAAGCTTCCGTAGTACACACACACACACACACGCTTCCTGGGGAAAGACACATAAATACTCCTTTGCCCTCCTCTCGACATCTCTTCTATAACCCTCCTCTCGACATCTCTTCTATAACCCTCCTCTCGACATCTCTTCTATAACCCTCCTCTCGACATCTCTTCTATAACCCTCCTCTCGACATCTCTTCTATAACCCTCCTCTCGACATCTCTTCTATAACCCTCCTCTCGACATCTCTTCTATAACCCTCCTCTCGACATCTCTTCTATAACCCTCCTCTCGACATCTCTTCTATAACCCTCCTCTCTCCTCCGTAGATCCTAGCCATGATAGAGGAGGCAGCAGGAACCTCTGACCCTCCTCTCTCTCCTCCGTAGATCCTAGCCATGATAGAGGAGGCAGCAGGAACCTCTGACCCTCCTCTCTCTCCGTAGATCCTAGCCATGATAGAGGAGGCAGCAGGAACCAGGATGTGACACTCTGACCCTCCTCTCTCTCCGTAGATCCTAGCCATGATAGAGGAGGCAGCAGGAACCTCTGACCCTCCTCTCTCTCCGTAGATCCTAGCCATGATAGAGGAGGCAGCAGGAACCAGGATCTGACCCCCTCCTCTCTCCTCCGTAGATCCTAGCCATGATAGAGGAGGCAGCAGGAACCTCTGACCCTCCTCTCTCTCCGTAGATCCTAGCCATGATAGAGGAGGCAGCAGGAACCTCTGACCCTCCCTCTCTCCGTAGATCCTAGCCATGATAGAGGAGGCAGCAGGAACCTCTGACCCTCCTCTCTCTCCGTAGATCCTAGCCATGATAGAGGAGGCAGCAGGAACCTCTGACCCTCCTCTCTCTCCGTAGATCCTAGCCATGATAGAGGAGGCAGCAGGAACCTCTGACCCTCCTCTCTCTCCTCTGTAGATCCTAGCCATGATAGAGGAGGCAGCAGGAACCAGGATGTACGAGTGTAAGAAGATCAGCGCCCAGAAAACCATTGAGAAGAAAGAAGCCAAACTGAAAGAAATCCAGACGGTGGGGCGGCCATCTTAAAGGGGCGGAGTCTTACTCACTCCATCTTACCTGTGATGACGTAGCTCTGTTTCCTGTCCTGGGACCCAAAGGGGCGGAGTTAGTTTTTTCTCTCTCAAACTAGGTTCAACTCTTCATCAGGCCTTTAGTTGAGTCTAGGTTCCATTAATCAACTCTTCATCGGGCCTTTAGTTGAGTCTAGGTTCCATTAATCAACTCTTCATCGGGCCTTTAGTTGAGTCTAGGTTCCATTAATCAACTCTTCATCGGGCCTTTAGTTGAGTCTAGGTTCCATTAATCAACTCTTCATCGGGCCTTTAGTTGAGTCTAGGTTCCATTAATCAACTCTTCATCGGACCTTTAGTTGAGTCTAGGTTCCATTAATCAACTCTTCATCGGGTCTTTAGTTGAGTCTAGGTTCCATTAATCAACTCTTCATCGGGCCTTTAGTTGAGTCTCGGTTCAACTCTTCATCAGGTCTTTAGTTGAGTCTCGGTTCAACTCTTCATCAGGTCTTTAGTTGAGTCTCGGTTCAACTCTTCATCAGGTCTTTAGTTGAGTCTCGGTTCAACTCTTCATCAGGCCTTTAGTTGAGTCTCGGTTCAACTCTTCATCAGGTCTTTAGTTGAGTCTCGGTTCAACTCTTCATCAGGTCTTTAGTTGAGTCTCGGTTCAACTCTTCATCAGGTCTTTAGTTGAGTCTCGGTTCAACTCTTCATCAGGTCTTTAGTTGAGTCTCGGTTCAACTCTTCATCAGGTCTTTAGTTGAGTCTCGGTTCAACTCTTCATCAGGTCTTTAGTTGAGTCTCGGTTCAACTCTTCATCAGCTCTTTAGTTGTGTCTAGTGTGTTAGTGCTGGGGGTCTTTAGTTGTGTCTAGTGTGTTAGTGCTGGGGGTCTTTAGTTGTGTCTAGTGTGTTAGTGCTGGGGGTCTTTAGTTGTGTCTAGTGTGTTAGTGCTAGGGGTCTTTAGTTGTGTCTAGTGTGTTAGTGCTGGGGGTCTTTAGTTGTGTCTAGTGTGTTAGTGCTGGGGTCTTTAGTTGTGTCTAGTGTGTTAGTGCTGGGGGTCTTTAGTTGTATCTAGTGTGTTAGTGCAAATGGACGTAGCTCCTTCTATCAACAATGGTGCCTTTGATATTGGTGTCATTTGACTAACTTGTGTTTGTTTGTGTTCAGATCCTGGATGAAGAGATCACTCCTACCATGCAGAAGCTGAAGGAGGTAGGAAGTCCCGTTTTTTAAAGATGTTTTTAGGAGCATGAAATCATCACTTCAGTTCAACACCAAGACCTTTTCTGTCCGTTTGTCCCCTGATGAGTGTGACCCTGGAATAAACACCCCTGAGGCTGTTTACTGCACGTTCCTTCCTGTCCCCTCCTTCCTGTCCCCTCCGTCCATCCCGTGTGACTCAGTTGGTAGAGCGTAGGGCACTTGTAATGCCAGGGGCTGTGGGTTCGTTTCCCACAGGAGACCAATAGGAATTAATCATGTAAGCATGTGGTTCTGGATAAGAGCGTCTGCTAAACGACTCTCCTTTCATTAACCATCTTTATCCTTTCTGTCTTCCTTCTCCGTTCCTCTGTCCTGTCTCCTTCCCTCTGTCCTGTCTCCTTCCCTCTGTCCTGTCTCCGTCCCTCTGTCCTGTCTCCGTCCCCCTGTCCTGTCTCCGTCCCCCTGTCCTGTCTCCGTCCCCCTGTCCTGTCTCCGTCCCCCTGTCCTGTCTCCGTCCCCCTGTCCTGTCTCCGTCCCTCTGTCCTGTCTCCGTCCCTCTGTCCTGTCTCCGTCCCTCTGTCCTGTCTCCGTCCCTCTGTCCTGTCTCCGTCCCCCTGTCCTCCTGTAGGAGCGTTCTTCATACCTGGAGTACCAGAAGTTGATGAGGGAGATAGAACACCTGAGTCGTCTCTACGTGGCCTGGCTGTTTGTCTGCGCTGAGGAGACCAAGGTACACACACACACACACACACCCTGAAGGTCCTGTGTGGAATATTACGTCATGTTGTTGTGGTGTCATTGTTGTGGTCTTATCATGTTGTGGTGTCGTTGTTGTGGTGTTATGTTGTGGTGTCGTTGTTGTGGTCTCTTATCATGTTGTTGTGGTGGTGTCACGTTGTTGTCGGGGTGTCCTGTTGTTGTGGTGTCTCGTTGTTGTCGTGGTGTTGCCGTGGTGTCGGTGTTGCCGTGGTGTCGCCGTGGTGTCGGTGTTGCCGTGGTGTTGCCGTGGTGTTGTCTCGATGTTGTCGGCGCGGTGTCTCGTTGTCGGCGCGGTGTCTCGTTGTCGGCGCGGTGTCTCGTTGTCGGCGCGGTGTCTCGTTGTCGGCGCGGTGTCTCGTTGTCGTCGTCTTGTCAGCCCAGCAATGTCCGTTGAGGATGAATAACAAAGTGAATAGAATTGAATGTGATTTGGATTTACAGGTGTAGTTTAATGGATCTCTGTTGATTTAAATCTCAGGTGAAGTTTTAATGGATCTGTTGTTAATTTAAATCTCAGGTGTAGTTTAATGGATCTCTGTCGTTAATTTAAATCTCAGGTGTAGTTTAATGGATTTGTCATTGATTTAAATCTCAGGTGAAGTTTTAATGGATCTGTTGTTAATTAAAATCTCAGGTGTAGTTTAATGGATCTGTTGTTAATTTAAATCTCAGGTGTAGTTTAATGGATCTCTGTTGTTAATTTAAATCTCAGGTGTAGTTTAATGGATCTGTTGTTAATTTAAATCTCAGGTGTAGTTTAATGGATCTGTTGTTAATTTAAATCTCAGGTGTAGTTTAATGGATCTGTTGTTAATTTAAATCTCAGGTGTAGTTTAATGGATCTCTGTTAATTTAAATCTCAGGTGTAGTTTAAT
The DNA here is from genome assembly GCF_021184085.1 of Oncorhynchus gorbuscha. Lineage (NCBI taxonomy): Eukaryota > Metazoa > Chordata > Actinopteri > Salmoniformes > Salmonidae > Oncorhynchus > Oncorhynchus gorbuscha. Next base: position 22,654 of record NW_025746695.1, read on the forward strand.
GGATCTCTGTTAATTTAAATCTCAGGTGTAGTTTAATGGATCTGTTGTTAATTTAAATCTCAGGTGTAGTTTAATGGATCTGTTGTTAATTTAAATCTCAGGTGTAGTTTAATGGATCTCTGTTGTTAATTTAAATCTCAGGTGTAGTTTAATGGATCTGTTAATTTAAATCTCAGGTGTAGTTTAATGGATCTGTTGTTAATTTAAATCTCAGGTGTAGTTTAATGGATCTCTGTTAATTTAAATCTCAGGTGTAGTTTAATGGATCTGTTGTTAATTTAAATCTCAGGTGTAGTTTAATGGATCTCTGTTGTTAATTTAAATCTCAGGTGTAGTTTAATGGATCTGTTAATTTAAATCTCAGGTGTAGTTTAATGGATCTGTTAATTTAAATCTCAGGTGTAGTTTAATGGATCTGTTAATTTAAATCTCAGGTGTAGTTTAATGGATCTGTTGTTAATTTAAATCTCAGGTGTAGTTTAATGGATCTCTGTTAATTTAAATCTCAGGTGTAGTTTAATGGATCTGTCGTTGATTTAAATCTCAGGTGAAGTTTAATGGATCTTTCGTTGATTTAAATCTCAGGTCAAGTTTAATGGATCTGTCGTTAATTTAAATCTCAGGTGAAGTCTGCGGAGGACCTGAAGGTGATGCAGGACTCCATCACTCAGCTGCAGGCCAACATGGCAGACAACGAAAACAAGGTCCAGGAACTCTCCACCCAGATACAGGAACTGCAGAAGAAGAGAGACAAAGTAATGAAATGCTATTCAAATCAATTCAACTTTATTAATGCATTCTGGGAGCTTTGGGGAGAGAAAAAATCAACCATGTTGCAGATAATATAGAATGCGGATGGGCACCACTTCTCTAATGTGAACGAATGATAGTGGCAGATCTATGCAACACGTTTCTATCTGCAGCTGTTGAAACTCATTGAATCTCACTATGGTCACGGACAGATACATTTCAAACATTTAGCTCGGAGGTTATTATATTTGACTATTTTCTGTCGGGGGGTTGTCCCTGGCGCCTGTCGGGGGGTTGTCCCTGGCGCCTGTCGGGGGGTTGTCCCTGGCGCCTGTCGGGGGGTTGTCCCTGGCGTCTGTCGGGGGGTTGTCCCTGGCGCCTGTCGGGGGGGTTGTCCCTGGCGCCTGTCGGGGGGGTTGTCCCTGGCGTCTGTCGGGGGTTGTCCCTGGCGCCTGTCGGGGGGGTTGTCCCTGGCGTCTGTGGGGGGGGTTGTCCCTGGCGTCTGTCGGGGGGTTGTCCCTGGCGCCTGTCGGGGGGTTGTCCCTGGCGTCTGTCAAAGGGGGGTTGGACGTCTGTCTCCTGTCCTACAGGAGGTTGGTGGAGTGCTGAAGGGGTTAGAGGAGATCTGTCTGAGGTCTACCTGTCTGTCTCCTGTCCTACAGGAGGTTGGTGGAGTGCTGAAGGGGTTAGAGGAGACTCTGTCTGAGGTCTACCTGTCTGTCTCCTGTCCTACAGGAGGTTGGTGGAGTGCTGAAGGGGTTAGAGGAGACTCTGTCTGAGGTCTACCTGTCTGTCTCCTGTCCTACAGGAGGTTGGTGGAGTGCTGAAGGGGTTAGAGGAGACTCTGTCTGAGGTCTACCTGTCTGTCTCCTGTCCTACAGGAGGTTGGTGGAGTGCTGAAGGGGTTAGAGGAGACTCTGTCTGAGGTCTACCTGTCTGTCTCCTGTCCTACAGGAGGTTGGTGGAGTGCTGAAGGGGTTAGAGGAGACTCTGTCTGAGGTCTACCTGTCTGTCTCCTGTCCTACAGGAGGTTGGTGGAGTGCTGAAGGGGTTAGAGGAGACTCTGTCTGAGGTCTACCTGTCTGTCTCCTGTCCTACAGGAGGTTGGTGGAGTGCTGAAGGGGTTAGAGGAGACTCTGTCTGAGGTCTGTCTCCTGTCCTACAGGAGGTTGGTGGAGTGCTGAAGGGGTTAGAGGAGACTCTGTCTGAGGTCTACCTGTCTGTCTCCTGTCCTACAGGAGGTTGGTGGAGTGCTGAAGGGGTTAGAGGAGACTCTGTCTGAGGTCTACCTGTCTGTCTCCTGTCCTACAGGAGGTTGGTGGAGTGCTGAAGGGGTTAGAGGAGACTCTGTCTGAGGTCTACCTGTCTGTCTCCTGTCCTACAGGAGGTTGGTGGAGTGCTGAAGGGGTTAGAGGAGACTCTGTCTGAGGTCTGTCTCCTGTCCTACAGGAGGTTGGTGGAGTGCTGAAGGGGTTAGAGGAGACTCTGTCTGAGGTCTACCTGTCTGTCTGCTGTCCTACAGGAGGTTGGTGGAGTGCTGAAGGGGTTAGAGGAGACTCTGTCTGAGGTCTACCTGTCTGTCTCCTGTCCTACAGGAGGTTGGTGGAGTGCTGAAGGGGTTAGAGGAGACTCTGTCTGAGGTCTACCTGTCTGTCTCCTGTCCTACAGGAGGTTGGTGGAGTGCTGAAGGGGTTAGAGGAGACTCTGTCTGAGGTCTACCTGTCTGTCTCCTGTCCTACAGGAGGTTGGTGGAGTGCTGAAGGGGTTAGAGGAGACTCTGTCTGAGGTCTCTGTCTGTCTCCTGTCCTGGTCTGTCTGAAGGGGTTAGAGGAGACTCTGTCTGAGGTCTACCTGTCTGTCTCTGTCCTACAGGAGGTTGGTGGAGTGCTGAAGGGGTTAGAGGAGACTCTGTCTGAGGTCTACCTGTCTGTCTCCTGTCCTACAGGAGGTTGGTGGAGTGCTGAAGGGGTTAGAGGAGACTCTGTCTGAGGTCTACCTGTCTGTCTCCTGTCCTACAGGAGGTTGGTGGAGTGCTGAAGGGGTTAGAGGAGACTCTGTCTGAGGTCTACCTGTCTGTCTCCTGTCCTACAGGAGGTTGGTGGAGTGCTGAAGGGGTTAGAGGAGACTCTGTCTGAGGTCTACCTGTCTGTCTCCTGTCCTACAGGAGGTTGGTGGAGTGCTGAAGGGGTTAGAGGAGACTCTGTCTGAGGTCTACCTGTCTGTCTCCTGTCCTACAGGAGGTTGGTGGAGTGCTGAAGGGGTTAGAGGAGACTCTGGAGACTCTGTCTGAGGTTGGTGGGTCTAGAGGAGACTCCTGTCTGTCTCCTGTCCTACAGGAGGTTGGTGGAGTGCTGAAGGGGTTAGAGGAGACTCTGTCTGAGGTCTACCTGTCTGTCTCCTGTCCTACAGGAGGTTGGTGGAGTGCTGAAGGGGTTAGAGGAGACTCTGTCTGAGGTCTACCTGTCTGTCTGCTGTCCTACAGGAGGTTGGTGGAGTGCTGAAGGGGTTAGAGGAGACTCTGTCTGAGGTCTACCTGTCTGTCTGCTGTCCTACAGGAGGTTGGTGGAGTGCTGAAGGGGTTAGAGGAGACTCTGTCTGAGGTCTACCTGTCTGTCTGCTGTCCTACAGGAGGTTGGTGGAGTGCTGAAGGGGTTAGAGGAGACTCTGTCTGAGGTCTACCTGTCTGTCTGCTGTCCTACAGGAGGTTGGTGGAGTGCTGAAGGGGTTAGAGGAGACTCTGTCTGAGGTCTACCTGTCTGTCTCCTGTCCTACAGGAGGTTGGTGGAGTGCTGAAGGGGTTAGAGGAGACTCTGTCTGAGGTCTACCTGTCTGTCTCCTGTCCTACAGGAGGTTGGTGGAGTGCTGAAGGGGTTAGAGGAGACTCTGTCTGAGGTCTACCTGTCTGTCTCCTGTCCTACAGGAGGTTGGTGGAGTGCTGAAGGGGTTAGAGGAGACTCTGTCTGAGGTCTACCTGTCTGTCTCCTGTCCTACAGGAGGTTGGTGGAGTGCTGAAGGGGTTAGAGGAGACTCTGTCTGAGGTCTACCTGTCTGTCTCCTGTCCTACAGGAGGTTGGTGGAGTGCTGAAGGGGTTAGAGGAGACTCTGTCTGAGGTCTACCTGTCTGTCTCCTGTCCTACAGGAGGTTGGTGGAGTGCTGAAGGGGTTAGAGGAGACTCTGTCTGAGGTCTACCTGTCTGTCTCCTGTCCTACAGGAGGTTGGTGGAGTGCTGAAGGGGTTAGAGGAGACTCTGTCTGAGGTCTACCTGTCTGTCTCCTGTCCTACAGGAGGTTGGTGGAGTGCTGAAGGGGTTAGAGGAGACTCTGTCTGAGGTCTACCTGTCTGTCTCCTGTCCTACAGGAGGTTGGTGGAGTGCTGAAGGGGTTAGAGGAGACTCTGTCTGAGGTCTACCTGTCTGTCTCCTGTCCTACAGGAGGTTGGTGGAGTGCTGAAGGGGTTAGAGGAGACTCTGTCTGAGGTCTACCTGTCTGTCTCCTGTCCTACAGGAGGTTGGTGGAGTGCTGAAGGGGTTAGAGGAGACTCTGTCTGAGGTCTACCTGTCTGTCTGCTGTCCTACAGGAGGTTGGTGGAGTGCTGAAGGGGTTAGAGGAGACTCTGTCTGAGGTCTACCTGTCTGTCTCCTGTCCTACAGGAGGTTGGTGGAGTGCTGAAGGGGTTAGAGGAGACTCTGTCTGAGGTCTACCTGTCTGTCTCCTGTCCTACAGGAGGTTGGTGGAGTGCTGAAGGGGTTAGAGGAGACTCTGTCTGAGGTCTACCTGTCTGTCTGCTGTCCTACAGGAGGTTGGTGGAGTGCTGAAGGGGTTAGAGGAGACTCTGTCTGAGGTCTACCTGTCTGTCTGCTGTCCTACAGGAGGTTGGTGGAGTGCTGAAGGGGTTAGAGGAGACTCTGTCTGAGGTCTACCTGTCTGTCTGCTGTCCTACAGGAGGTTGGTGGAGTGCTGAAGGGGTTAGAGGAGACTCTGTCTGAGGTCTACCTGTCTGTCTCCTGTCCTACAGGAGGTTGGTGGAGTGCTGAAGGGGTTAGAGGAGACTCTGTCTGAGGTCTACCTGTCTGTCTCCTGTCCTACAGGAGGTTGGTGGAGTGCTGAAGGGGTTAGAGGAGACTCTGTCTGAGGTCTACCTGTCTGTCTGCTGTCCTACAGGAGGTTGGTGGAGTGCTGAAGGGGTTAGAGGAGACTCTGTCTGAGGTCTACCTGTCTGTCTGCTGTCCTACAGGAGGTTGGTGGAGTGCTGAAGGGGTTAGAGGAGACTCTGTCTGAGGTCTACCTGTCTGTCTGCTGTCCTACAGGAGGTTGGTGGAGTGCTGAAGGGGTTAGAGGAGACTCTGTCTGAGGTCTACCTGTCTGTCTCCTGTCCTACAGGAGGTTGGTGGAGTGCTGAAGGGGTTAGAGGAGACTCTGTCTGAGGTCTACCTGTCTGTCTCCTGTCCTACAGGAGGTTGGTGGAGTGCTGAAGGGGTTAGAGGAGACTCTGTCTGAGGTCCAACGGGTCGATGCTAAAGCCCAGAGTGCTGTGGACATGAAGAAACAGAACCTGGCAGAGGAGACCAAGAAGAGGAAGGAGCTGGTGAAGAGCATGGCGGAGGTGAGAGGAGAGAGAGAGAGAGAGAGAGAGGGGAGGGGGTGTAGGGGTGGTGAGAGAGGGGAGGGGGTGTAGGGGTGGTGAGAGAGGGGAGGGGGTGTAGGGGTGGTGTGTGAGAGAGAGGAGAGGGTGTAGGGGTGGTGTGTGAGAGAGAGGAGAGGGTGTAGGGGTGGTGTGTGAGAGAGAGGAAGACGAGCAGACAGCCTGAAGTATGACTAACTAAAACCAATGTCTCTCTCGCTCTCTCTTTCCTCTCCTCTTTCCTCTCCTTTCTCTCCTTTCTCTCCTCTCCTTTCTCCTCTGCTCTCCTCTCCTCTGCTCTCCTCTCCTCTGCTCTCCTCTCTTTCCTCTCTTTCCTCTCCTCTCTTTCCTCTCCTCTCTTTCCTCTCCTCTCTTTCCTCTCCTCTCTTTCCTCTCCTCTCTTTCCTCTCCTCTCTTTCCTCTCCTCTCCTCTCCTTCCTCTTTGCTCTCCTCTCTTTCCTCTCTTCTCTTTCCTCTCTTTCCTCTCCTCTCCTTCCTCTCTTTGCTCTCCTCTCTTTGCTCTCTTTCCTCTCCTCTCTTTCCTCTCTTTGCTCTCCTCTCTTTGCTCTCTTTGCTCTCCTCTCTTTGCTCTCTTTCCTCTCCTCTCCTTCCTCTCTTTGCTCTCCTCTCTTTGCTCTCTTTCCTCTCCTCTCTTTCCTCTCTTTGCTCTCCTCTCTTTGCTCTCCTTTCTTTGCTCTCTTTCCTCTCCTCTCCTTCCTCTCTTTGCTCTCCTCTCTTTGCTCTCTTTCCTCTCCTCTCTTTCCTCTCTTTGCTCTCCTCTCTTTGCTCTCTTTGCTCTCCTCTCTTCTCTCTTTCCTCTCCTCTCCTTCCTCTCTTTTCTCCTCTCTTTGCTCTCTTTCCTCTCCTCTCTTTCCTCTCTTTGCTCTCCTCTCTTTGCTCTCCTTTCTTTGCTCTCTTTCCTCTCCTCTCCTTCCTCTCTTTGCTCTCCTCTCTTTGCTCTCTTTCCTTTCCTCTCTTTGCTCTCCTCTCTTTGCTCTCTTTCCTCTCCTCTCTTTCCTCTCTTTCCTCTCCTCTCCTTCCTCTCTTTGCTCTCCTCTCTTTGCTCTCTTTCCTCTCCTCTCTTTCCTCTCTTTGCTCTCCTCTCTTTGCTCTCCTCTCTTTGCTCTCTTTCCTCTCCTCTCTTTCCTCTGGTTTGCTCTCCTCTCTTTGCTCTCCTCTCTTTCCTAGAGGAGGCTCTCCTTCCTCTCTTTGCTCTCCTCTCTTTGCTCTCTTTCCTCTCCTCTCTTTCCTCTCTTTGCTCTCCTCTCTTTGCTCTCCTTTCTTTGCTCTCCTTTCTTTGCTCTCCTCTCTTTGCTCTCCTCTCTTCTCCTCTCTTCTGCTCTCCTCTCTTCTTCTTTCCTCTCCTCTCTTTCCTCTCCTCTTCTCCTCTCCTTTCCTCTCCTCTCTTTACTCTCCTCTCCGTCTGTGTTTCCCCCCCAGGATAAGAAGATACTAGTGGTGAAGGAAGCTGAGGTGTCCAAGGTAGCAGAGAAGCTGTCTGCCCTACAGGAGGAAGGTCAGAAGGATAGCGCCGCCCTAGAGGCAGCACAGTGTCACTTCAAGGCTGTGTCCGCAGGGCTGTCCACCAATGAGGACGGAGAAGAGGCCACGCTCGCCGGACAGATGATGACCTGCAAGAGCGACATTAGTAAAGCTGACACCGAGGCCAAACAGGTGAGGGTGGCCTAGTGGTTAGAGTGTAGAGGCGGCAGGGTGGCCTAGTGGTTAGAGTGTAGAGGCGGCAGGGTGGCCTAGTGGTTAGAGTGTAGAGGAGGCAGGGTGGCCTAGTGGTTAGAGTGTAGAGGAGGCAGGATGGCCTAGTGGTTAGAGTGTAGAGGAGGCAGGGTGGCCTAGTGGTTAGAGTGTAGAGGAGGCAGGGTGGCCTAGTGGTTAGAGTGTAGAGGAGGCAGGGTGGCCTAGTGGTTAGAGTGTAGAGGCGGCAGGGCGGCCTAGTGGTTAGAGTGTAGAGGCGGCCTGGTGGTTAGAGTGTAGAGGCGGCCTGGTGGTTAGAGTGTAGAGGCGGCCTGGTGGTTAGAGTGTAGAGGCGGCCTGGTGGTTAGCGTGTAGAGGCGGCCTGGTGGTTAGCGTGTAGAGGCGGCCTGGTGGTTAGCGTGTAGAGGCGGCCTGGTGGTTAGCGTGTAGAGGCGGCCTGGTGGTTAGCGTGTAGAGGCGGCCTGGTGGTTAGCGTGTAGAGGCGGCCTGGTGGTTAGCGTGTAGAGGCGGCCTGGTGGTTAGCGTGTAGAGGCGGCCTGGTGGTTAGCGTGTAGAGGCGGCCTGGTGGTTAGCGTGTAGAGGCGGCCTGGTGGTTAGCGTGTAGAGGCGGCCTGGTGGTTAGCGTGTAGAGGCGGCAGGGTGGCCTAGTGGTTAGAGCGTTAGACTAGTAACTGGAAGGTTGCAAGTTCAAACCCCCAAGCTGACAAGGTACAAATCTGTCGTTCTGCCCCTGAACAGGCAGTTAACCCCCTGTTCCTAGGCTGTCATTGTAAATAAGAATTTTCCCCCAGGCCCAGATGAAGTTGAAAGTGTGTTGGATGAGTGTCTCTACAAGTGTTCCTTCTCTCCCTGTCGGTTCTTCAGGCCCAGATGAAGCTGAAACATGCTCAGCAGGAGTTGAAGGCCAAGCAGACGGAGGTGAAGAAGATGGACTCTGGTTACCAGAAAGACCAGGAGGCCTTCAACACTGTCAAGAAGAACAAGGAGAAACTAGAGGCTGATATGGAGAAACTACAGTACCAAGGTAGAGGAGGAGGAGGAGGGACTAGAGGCTGATATGGGGAAACTACAGTACCAAGGTAGAGGAGGAGGAGGAGGACTAGAGGCTGATATGGGGAACTACAGTACCAAGGTAGAGGAGGAGGAGGAGGAGGAACTAGAGGCTGATATGGGGAAACTACAGTACCAAGGTAGAGGAGGAGGAGGAACTAGAGGCTGATATGGGGAAACTACAGTACCAAGGTAGAGGAGGAGGAGGAGGAACTAGAGGCTGATATGGGGAAACTACAGTACCAAGGTAGAGGAGGAGGAGGAACTAGAGGCTGATATGGGGAAACTACAGTACCAAGGTAGAGGAGGAGGAGGAGGAACTAGAGGCTGATATGGGGAAACTACAGTACCAAGGTAGAGGAGGAGGAGGAACTAGAGGCTGATATGGGGAGACTACAGTACCAAGCTAGAGGAGGAGGAGGAACTAGAGGCTCTGATATGGGGAGGCTACAGTACCAAGGTAGAGGAGGAGGAGGAGGAACTAGAGGCTGATATGGGGAGACTACAGTACCAAGGTAGAGGAGGAGGAGGAGGAACTAGAGGCTGATATGGGGAAACTACAGTACCGAGGAGGAGGAGGAGGAACTAGAGGCTCTGATATGGGGAAACTACAGTACCAAGGTAGAAGAGGAGGAGGAGGAGGAACTAGAGGCTGATATGGGGAGACTACAGTACCAAGGTAGAGGAGGAACTAGAGGCTGATATGGGGAGACTACAGTACCAAGGTAGAGGAACTAGAGGCTGATATGGGGAGGCTACAGTACCAAGGTAGAGGAACTAGAGGCTGATATGGGGAGGCTACAGTACCAAGGTAGAGGAACTAGAGGCTGATATGGGGAGGCTACAGTACCAAGGTAGAAGAAGAGGAGGAGGAGGAGGAGGAACTAGAGGCTGATATGGGGAAACTACAGTACCAAGGTAGAGGAGGAGGAGGAGGAACTAGAGGCTGATATGGGGAAACTACAGTACCAAGGTAGAGGAGGAGGAGGAGGAGGAGGAACTAGAGGCTGATATGGGGAAACTACAGTACCAAGGTAGAGGAGGAGGAGGAGGAGGAGGAACTAGAGGCTGATATGGGGAAACTACAGTACCAAGGTAGAGGAGGAGGAGGAGGAGGAACTAGAGGCTGATATGGGGAAACTACAGTACCAAGGTAGAGGAGGAGGAGGAACTAGAGGCTGATATGGGGAAACTACAGTACCAAGGTAGAAGAGGAGGAGGAGGAGGAACTAGAGGCTGATATGGGGAAACTACAGTACCAAGGTAGAGGAGGAGGAGGAGGAACTAGAGGCTGATATGGGGAAACTACAGTACCAAGGTAGAGGAGGAGGAGGAACTAGAGGCTGATATGGGGAGACTACAGTACCAAGGTAGAGGAACTAGAGGCTGATATGGGGAGGCTACAGTACCAAGGTAGAAGAAGAGGAGGAACTAGAGGCTGATATGGGGAGACTACAGTACCAAGGTAGAGGAGGAGGAGGAGGAGGAGGAGGAACTAGAGGCTGATATGGGGAGACTACAGTACCAAGGTAGAGGAGGAGGAGGAGGAACTAGAGGCTGATATGGGGAAACTACAGTACCAAGGTAGAGGAGGAGGAGGAGGAGGAACTAGAGGCTGATATGGGGAAACTACAGTACCAAGGTAGAGGAGGAGGAACTAGAGGCTGATATGGGGAGACTACAGTACCAAGGTAGAGGAGGAGGAACTAGAGGCTCTGATATGGGGAGGCTACAGTACCAAGGTAGAAGAAGAGGAGGAGGAGGAGGAACTAGAGGCTGATATGGGGAGACTACAGTACCAAGGTAGAGGAACTAGAGGCTGATATGGGGAGGCTACAGTACCAAGGTAGAGGAACTAGAGGCTGATATGGGGAGGCTACAGTACCAAGGTAGAGGAGAACTAGAGGCTGATATGGGGAGGCTACAGTACCAAGGTAGAAGAAGAGGAGGAGGAGGAACTAGAGGCTGATATGGGGAAACTACAGTACCAAGGTGGAGGAGGAGGAGGAGGAGGAGGAGGAACTAGAGGCTGATATGGGGAAACTACAGTACCAAGGTAGAGGAGGAGGAGGAGGAGGAACTAGAGGCTGATATGGGGAAACTACAGTACCAAGGTAGAGGAGGAGGAGGAGGAACTAGAGGCTGATATGGGGAAACTACAGTACCAAGGTAGAGGAACTAGAGGCTGATATGGGGAGGCTACAGTACCAAGGTAGAAGAAGAGGAGGAACTAGAGGCTGATATGGGGAGACTACAGTACCAAGGTAGAGGAGGAGGAGGAGGAGGAACTAGAGGCTCTGATATGGGGAAACTACAGTACCAAGGTAGAAGAGGAGGAGGAGGAACTAGAGGCTGATATGGGGAAACTACAGTACCAAGGTAGAGAGGAGGAGGAGGAGGAGGAGGAACTAGAGGCTGATATGGGGAAACTACAGTACCAAGGGTAGGAGGAACTAGAGGCTGATATGGGGAAACTACAGTACCAAGGTAGAGGAGGAGGAGGAGGAACTAGAGGCTGATATGGGGAAACTACAGTACCAAGGTAGAGGAGGAGGAGGAGGAACTAGAGGCTGATATGGGGAAACTACAGTACCAAGGTAGAGGAGGAGGAGGAGGAACTAGAGGCTGATATGGGGAAGACTACAGTACCAAGGTAGAGGAGGAGGAGGAGGAGGAACTAGAGGCTGATATGGGGAAACTACAGTACCAAGGGGGAGGAACTAGAGGCTGATATGGGGAGGCTACAGTACCAAGGTAGAGGAGGAGGAGGAGGAGGAACTAGAGGCTGATATGGGGAAACTACAGTACCAAGGTAGAGGAGGAGGAGGAGGAGGAACTAGAGGCTGATATGGGGAAACTACAGTACCAAGGTAGAGGAGGAGGAGGAACTAGAGGCTGATATGGGGAACTACAGTACCAAGGTAGAGGAGGAGGAACTAGAGGCTGATATGGGGAGACTACAGTACCAAGGTAGAGGAGGAGGAACTAGAGGCTCTGATATGGGGAGGCTACAGTACCAAGGTAGAAGAAGAGGAGGAGGAGGAGGAACTAGAGGCTGATATGGGGAGACTACAGTACCAAGGTAGAGGAGGAGGAGGAACTAGAGGCTGATATGGGGAGACTACAGTACCAAGGTAGAGGAACTAGAGGCTGATATGGGGAGGCTACAGTACCAAGGTAGAAGAAGAGGAGGAACTAGAGGCTGATATGGGGAGACTACAGTACCAAGGTAGAGGAGGAGGAGGAGGAGGAGGAACTAGAGGCTGATATGGGGAGACTACAGTACCAAGGTAGAGGAGGAGGAGGAGGAACTAGAGGCTGATATGGGGAAACTACAGTACCAAGGTAGAGGAGGAGGAGGAGGAGGAACTAGAGGCTGATATGGGGAAACTACAGTACCAAGGTAGAGGAGGAGGAACTAGAGGCTGATATGGGGAAACTACAGTACCAAGGTAGAGAGGAGAGGAGGAGGAACTAGAGGCTGATATGGGGAACTACAGTACCAAGGTAGAAGAAGAGGAGGAGGAGGAACTAGAGGCTGATATGGGGAGACTACAGTACCAAGGTAGAGGAGGAGGAGGAGGAACTAGAGGCTGATATGGGGAAACTACAGTACCAAGGTAGGTAGGAGGAGGAGGAGGAACTAGAGGCTGATATGGGGAAACTACAGTACCAAGGTAGAGGAGGAGGAGGAGGAGGAACTAGAGGCTGATATGGGGAGACTACAGTACCAAGGTAGAGGAACTAGAGGCTGATATGGGGAGGCTACAGTACCAAGGTAGAGGAACTAGAGGCTGATATGGGGAGGCTACAGTACCAAGGTAGAGGAACTAGAGGCTGATATGGGGAGGCTACAGTACCATGGTAGAAGAAGAGGAGGAGGAGGAACTAGAGGCTGATATGGGGAAACTACAGTACCAAGGTGGAGGAGGAGGAGGAGGAGGAGGAACTAGAGGCTGATATGGGGAAACTACAGTACCAAGGTAGAGGAGGAGGAGGAGGAGGAACTAGAGGCTGATATGGGGAAACTACAGTACCAAGGTAGAGGAGGAGGAGGAACTAGAGGCTGATATGGGGAGACTACAGTACCAAGGTAGAGGAACTAGAGGCTGATATGGGGAGGCTACAGTACCAAGGTAGAAGAAGAGGAGGAACTAGAGGCTGATATGGGGAGACTACAGTACCAAGGTAGAGGAGGAGGAGGAGGAGGAACTAGAGGATCTGATATGGGGAAACTACAGTACCAAGGTAGAAGAGGAGGAGGAGGAGGAGGAACTAGAGGCTGATATGGGGAAACTACAGTACCAAGGTAGAGGAGGAGGAGGAGGAGGAGGAACCAGAGGCTGATATGGGGAAACTACAGAACCAAGGTAGAGGAGGAGGAGGAGGAACTAGAGGCTGATATGGGGAAACTACAGTACCAAGGTAGAGGAGGAGGAGGAGGAACTAGAGGCTCATATGGGGAAACTACAGTACCAAGGTAGAGGAGGAGGAGGAGGAACTAGAGGCTGATATGGGGAGACTACAGTACCAAGGTAGAGGAGGAGGAGGAGGAACTAGAGGCTGATATGGGGAGACTACAGTACCAAGGTAGAGGAACTAGAGGCTGATATGGGGAGGCTACAGTACCAAGGTAGAGGAACTAGAGGCTGATATGGGGAGGCTACAGTACCAAGGTAGAGGAACTAGAGGCTGATATGGGGAGGCTACAGTACCAAGGTAGAAGAAGAGGAGGAGGAGGAGGAGGAACTAGAGGCTGATATGGGGAGACTACAGTACCAAGGTAGAGGAACTAGAGGCTGATATGGGGAGGCTACAGTACCAAGGTAGAGGAGGAGGAGGAGGAGGAACTAGAGGCTGATATGGGGAGACTACAGTACCAAGGTAGAGGAGGAGGAGGAGGAACTAGAGGCTCTGATATGGGGAAACTACAGTACCAAGGTAGAAGAGGAGGAGGAGGAGGAGGAACTAGAGGCTGATATGGGGAAACTACAGTACCAAGGTAGAGGAGGAGGAGGAGGAGGAGGAGGAACTAGAGGCTGATATGGGGAAACTACAGTACCAAGGTAGAGGAGGAGGAGGAACTAGAGGCTGATATGGGGAAACTACAGTACCAAGGTAGAAGAGGAGGAGGAGGAGGAACTAGAGGCTGATATGGGGAGACTACAGTACCAAGGTAGAGGAGGAGGAGGAGGAGGAGGAACTAGAGGCTGATATGGGGAAACTACAGTACCGAGGAGGAGGAGGAGGAACTAGAGGCTGATATGGGGAGACTACAGTACCAAGGTAGAGGAACTAGAGGCTGATATGGGGAGGCTACAGTACCAAGGTAGAAGAAGAGGAGGAACTAGAGGCTGATATGGGGAGACTACAGTACCAAGGTAGAGGAGGAGGAGGAGGAGGAGGAGGAACTAGAGGCTGATATGGGGAGACTACAGTACCAAGGTAGAGGAGGAGGAGGAGGAACTAGAGGCTGATATGAGGAAACTACAGTACCAAGGTAGAGGAGGAGGAGGAGGAACTAGAGGCTGATATGGGGAGACTACAGTACCAAGGTAGAGGAGGAGGAACTAGAGGCTCTGATATGGGGAGGCTACAGTACCAAGGTAGAAGAAGAGGAGGAGGAGGAGGAACTAGAGGCTGATATGGGGAGACTACAGTACCAAGGTAGAGGAGGAGGAACTAGAGGCTGATATGGGGAAACTACAGTACTAAGGTAGAGGAGGAACTAGAGGCTGATATGGGGAAACTACAGTACCAAGGTAGAGGAGGAGGAGGAGGAACTAGAGGCTCTGATATGGGGAAACTACAGTACCAAGGTAGAAGAAGAGGAGGAGGAGGAGGAACTAGAGGCTGATATGGGGAGACTACAGTACCAAGGTAGAGGAGGAGGAGGAACTAGAGGCTGATATGGGGAAACTACAGTACCAAGGTAGAGGAGGAGGAGGAACTAGAGGCTCTGATATGGGGAAACTACAGTACCAAGGTAGAAGAAGAGGAGGAGGAGGAGGAACTAGAGGCTGATATGGGGAAACTACAGTACCAAGGTAGAGGAGGAGGAGGAGGAACTAGAGGCTGATATGGGGAGACTACAGTACCAAGGTAGAGGAACTAGAGGCTGATATGGGGAGGCTACAGTACCAAGGTAGAGGAACTAGAGGCTGATATGGGGAGGCTACAGTACCAAGGTAGAGGAACTAGAGGCTGATATGGGGAGGCTACAGTACCAAGGTAGAGGAACTAGAGGCTGATATGGGGAGGCTACAGTACCAAGGTAGAAGAAGAGGAGGAGGAGGAGGAGGAACTAGAGGCTGATATGGGGAAACTACAGTACCAAGGTAGAGGAGGAGGAGGAGGAGGAACTAGAGGCTGATATGGGGAAACTACAGTACCAAGGTAGAGGAGGAGGAGGAACTAGAGGCTGATATGGGGAGACTACAGTACCAAGGTAGAGGAACTAGAGGCTGATATGGGGAGGCTACAGTACCAAGGTAGAAGAAGAGGAGGAGGAGAAACTAGAGGCTCTGATATGGGGAAACTACAGTACCAAGGTAGAAGAAGAGGAGGAGGAGGAGGAGGAACTAGAGGCTGATATGGGGAAACTACAGTACCAAGGTAGAGGAGGAGGAGGAGGAGGAGGAACCAGAGGCTGATATGGGGAAACTACAGTACCAAGGTAGAGGAGGAGGAGGAGGAACTAGAGGCTGATATGGGGAAACTACAGTACCAAGGTAGAGGAGGAGGAGGAGGAACTAGAGGCTGATATGGGGAAACTACAGTACCAAGGTAGAGGAGGAGGAGGAGGAACTAGAGGCTGATATGGGGAGGCTACAGTACCAAGGTAGAAGAAGAGGAGGAGGAGGAGGAGGAACTAGAGGCTGATATGGGGAAACTACAGTACCAAGGTAGAGGAGGAGGAGGAGGGAGGCTGGTGTTGACATCTGATGTGTTGTTTATCAGATGGGAAGGAGGAGGTTCTTCTGGACAGGAAGAGACAGCTGAACCGTGAGGTCACCACCCTCAGAAATACCCACGAGAGTCTGATGTCCCGCTTCCCGAACCTACGCTTCGACTACAGGTACGCCGTGTGTGGGGTCACCCAGTTCAGAGAGACGACACCTCCGCATGCTCCTCTCCTCTCCTGTGGCGTTCAACCTCAGCAAAGAAAAATCTTCCCCTTGCTAACTTGATTATTGATGTCATATTTACATGCGAGTCATTTAGCAGACTCTCTTATCCAGAGAGACTGACAGTAAGGAGTCATTTAGCAGACTCTCTTATCCAGAGAGACTGACAGTAGGGAGTCATTTAGCAGACTCTGTTATCCAGAGAGACTGACAGTAGGGAGTCATTTAGCAGACTCTCTTATCCAGAGAGACTGACAGTAGGGAGTCATTTAGCAGACTCTCTTATCCAGAGAGACTGACAGTAGGGAGTCATTTAGCAGACTCTTTTATCCAGAGAGACTGACAGTAGGGAGTCATTTAACAGACTCTCTTATCCAGACTGACAGTAGGGAGTCATTTAGCAGACTCTCTTATCCAGAGAGACTGACAGTAGGGAGTCATTTAGCAGACTCTCTTATCCAGAGAGACTGACAGTAGGGAGTCATTTAGCAGACTCTCTTATCCAGAGAGACTGACAGTAGGGAGTCATTTAGCAGACTCTTATCCAGAGAGACTGACAGTAGGGAGTCATTTAGCAGACTCTCTTATCCAGAGAGACTGACAGTAGGGAGTCATTTAGCAGACTCTCTTATCCAGAGAGACTGACAGTAGGGAGTCATTTAGCAGACTCTCTTATCCAGAGAGACTGACAGTAGGGAGTCATTTAACAGACTCTCTTATCCAGAGAGACTGACAGTAGGGAGTCATTTAGCAGACTCTCTTATCCAGAGAGACTGACAGTAGGGAGTCATTTAGCAGACTCTCTTATCCAGAGAGACTGACAGTAGGGAGTCATTTAGCAGACTCTTATCCAGAGAGACTGACAGTAGGGAGTCATTTAGCAGACTCTCTTATCCAGAGAGACTGACAGTAGGGAGTCATTTAGCAGTCTCTCTTATCCAGAGAGACTGACAGTAGGGAGTCATTTAGCAGTCTCTCTTATCCAGAGAGACTGACAGTAAGGAGTCATTTAACAGACTCTCTTATCCAGAGAGACTGACAGTAGGGAGTCATTTAACAGACTCTCTTATCCAGAGAGACTGACAGTAGGGAGTCATTTAGCAGACTCTCTTATCCAGAGAGACTGACAGTAGGGAGTCATTTAGCAGACTCTTATCCAGAGAGACTGACAGTAGGGAGTCATTTAGCAGACTCTTATCCAGAGAGACTGACAGTAGGGAGTCATTTAGCAGACTCTTATCCAGAGAGACTGACAGTAGGGAGTCATTTAGCAGACTCTCTTATCCAGAGAGACTGACAGTAGGGAGTCATTTAGCAGACTCTCTTATCCAGAGAGACTGACAGTAGGGAGTCATTTAGCAGACTCTCTTATCCAGAGACTGACAGTAGGGAGTCATTTAGCAGACTCTCTTATCCAGAGAGACTGACAGTAGGAGTCATTTAGCAGACTCTCTTATCCAGAGACTGACAGTAGGGAGTCATTTAGCAGACTCTCTTATCCAGAGAGACTGACAGTAGGGAGTCATTTAGCAGACTCTCTTATCCAGAGAGACTGACAGTAGGGAGTCATTTAGCAGACTCTCTTATCCAGAGAGACTGACAGTAGGGAGTCATTTAGCAGACTCTCTTATCCAGAGAGACTGACAGTAGGGAGTCATTTAGCAGACTCTCTTATCCAGAGAGACTGACAGTAGGAGTCATTTAGCAGACTCTCTTATCCAGAGAGACTGACAGTAGGGAGTCATTTAGCAGACTCTCTTATCCAGAGAGACTGACAGTAGGGAGTCATTTAGCAGACTCTTTTATCCAGAGAGACTGACAGTAGGGAGTCATTTAGCAGACTCTTTTATCCAGAGAGACTGACAGTAGGGAGTCATTTAGCAGACTCTTTTATCCAGAGAGACTGACAGTAGGGAGTCATTTAGCAGACTCTCTTATCCAGAGAGACTGACAGTAGGGAGTCATTTAGCAGACTCTCTTATCCAGAGAGACTGACAGTAGGGAGTCATTTAGCAGACTCTCTTATCCAGAGAGACTGACAGTAGGGAGTCATTTAGCAGACTCTCTTATCCAGAGAGACTGACAGTAGGGAGTCATTTAGCAGACTCTCTTATCCAGAGAGACTGACAGTAGGGAGTCATTTAGCAGACTCTCTTATCCAGAGAGACTGACAGTAGGGAGTCATTTAGCAGACTCTCTTATCCAGAGAGACTGACAGTAGGGAGTCATTTAGCAGACTCTCTTATCCAGAGAGACTGACAGTAGGGAGTCATTTAGCAGACTCTCTTATCCAGAGAGACTGACAGTAGGGAGTCATTTAGCAGACTCTCTTATCCAGAGAGACTGACAGTAGGGAGTCATTTAGCAGACTCTCTTATCCAGAGAGACTGACAGTAGGGAGTCATTTAACAGACTCTCTTATCCAGAGAGACTGACAGTAGGGAGTCATTTAACAGACTCTCTTATCCAGAGAGACTGACAGTAGGGAGTCATTTAGCAGACTCTCTTATCCAGAGAGACTGACAGTAGGGAGTCATTTAACAGACTCTCTTATCCAGAGAGACTGACAGTAGGGAGTCATTTAACAGACTCTCTTATCCAGAGAGACTGACAGTAGGGAGTCATTTAACAGACTCTCTTATCCAGAGAGACTGACAGTAGGGAGTCATTTAACAGACTCTCTTATCCAGAGAGACTGACAGTAGGGAGTCATTTAGCAGACTCTCTTATCCAGAGACTGACAGTAGGGAGTCATTTAACAGACTGACAGTAGACTGACAGAGTCATTTAACAGACTCTCTTATCCAGAGAGACTGACAGTAGGGAGTCATTTAACAGACTCTCTTATCCAGAGAGACTGACAGTAGGGAGTCATTTAGCAGACTCTCTTATCCAGAGAGACTGACAGTAGGGAGTCATTTAGCAGACTCTCTTATCCAGAGAGACTGACAGTAGGGAGTCATTTAGCAGACTCTCTTATCCAGAGAGACTGACAGTAGGGAGTCATTTAGCAGACTCTCTTATCCAGAGAGACTGACAGTAGGGAGTCATTTAGCAGACTCTCTTATCCAGAGAGACTGACAGTAGGGAGTCATTTAGCAGACTCTCTTATCCAGAGAGACTGACAGTAGGGAGTCATTTAGCAGACTCTCTTATCCAGAGAGACTGACAGTAGGGAGTCATTTAGCAGACTCTCTTATCCAGAGAGACTGACAGTAGGGAGTCATTTAGCAGACTCTCTTATCCAGAGAGACTGACAGTAGGGAGTCATTTAGCAGACTCTCTTATCCAGAGAGACTGACAGTAGGGAGTCATTTAGCAGACTCTCTTATCCAGAGAGACTGACAGTAGGGAGTCATTTAGCAGACTCTCTTATCCAGAGAGACTGACAGTAGGGAGTCATTTAGCAGACTCTCTTATCCAGAGAGACTGACAGTAGGGAGTCATTTAGCAGACTCTCTTATCCAGAGAGACTGACAGTAGGGAGTCATTTAGCAGACTCTCTTATCCAGAGAGACTGACAGTAGGGAGTCATTTAGCAGACTCTCTTATCCAGAGAGACTGACAGTAGGGAGTCATTTAGCAGACTCTCTTATCCAGAGAGACTGACAGTAGGGAGTCATTTATCCAGACTGACAGTAGGAGTCATTTAACAGACTCTCTTATCCAGAGAGACTGACAGTAGGAGTCATTTAACAGACTCTCTTATCCAGAGAGACTGACAGTAGGAGTCATTTAGCAGACTCTCTTATCCAGAGAGACTGACAGTAGGGAGTCATTTAGCAGACTCTCTTATCCAGAGAGACTGACAGTAGGGAGTCATTTAGCAGACTCTCTTATCCAGAGAGACTGACAGTAGGGAGTCATTTAGCAGACTCTCTTATCCAGAGAGACTGACAGTAGGGAGTCATTTAGCAGACTCTCTTATCCAGAGAGACTGACAGTAGGGAGTCATTTAGCAGACTCTCTTATCCAGAGAGACTGACAGTAGGGAGTCATTTAGCAGACTCTCTTATCCAGAGAGACTGACAGTAGGAGAGTCATTTAGGGAGTCAGACTCTCTTATCCAGAGAGACTGACAGTAGGGAGTCATTTAGCAGACTCTCTTATCCAGAGAGACTGACAGTAGGGAGTCATTTAGCAGACTCTCTTATCCAGAGAGACTGACAGTAGGGAGTCATTTAGCAGACTCTCTTATCCAGAGAGACTGACAGTAGGGAGTCATTTAGCAGACTCTCTTATCCAGAGAGACTGACAGTAGGGAGTCATTTAGCAGACTCTCTTATCCAGAGAGACTGACAGTAGGGAGTCATTTAGCAGACTCTCTTATCCAGAGAGACTGACAGTAGGGAGTCATTTAGCAGACTCTCTTATCCAGAGAGACTGACAGTAGGGAGTCATTTAGCAGACTCTCTTATCCAGAGAGACTGACAGTAGGGAGTCATTTAGCAGACTCTCTTATCCAGAGAGACTGACAGTAGGGAGTCATTTAGCAGACTCTCTTATCCAGAGAGACTGACAGTAGGGAGTCATTTAGCAGACTCTCTTATCCAGAGAGACTGACAGTAGGAGTCAGTCATCCAGAGAGACTTAGGGAGTCATTTAGACTCTCTTATCCAGAGAGACTGACAGTAGGGAGTCATTTAGCAGACTCTCTTATCCAGAGAGACTGACAGTAGGGAGTCATTTAGCAGACTCTCTTATCCAGAGAGACTGACAGTAGGGAGTCATTTAGCAGACTCTCTTATCCAGAGAGACTGACAGTAGGGAGTCATTTAGCAGACTCTCTTATCCAGAGAGACTGACAGTAGGGAGTCATTTAGCAGACTCTCTTATCCAGAGAGACTGACAGTAGGGAGTCATTTAGCAGACTCTCTTATCCAGAGAGACTGACAGTAGGGAGTCATTTAGCAGACTCTCTTATCCACTGACAGTAGGGAGTCATTTAGCAGACTCTTATCCAGAGAGACTGACAGTAGGGAGTCATTTAGCAGACTCTCTTATCCAGAGAGACTGACAGTAGGGAGTCATTTAGACTCTTAGCAGACTCTCTTATCCAGAGAGACTGACAGTAGGGAGTCATTTAGCAGACTCTCTTATCCAGAGAGACTGACAGTAGGGAGTCATTTAGCAGACTCTCTTATCCAGACTGACAGTAGGGAGTCATTTAGCAGACTCTCTTATCCAGAGAGACTGACAGTAGGGAGTCATTTAGCAGACTCTCTTATCCAGAGAGACTGACAGTAGGGAGTCATTTAGCAGACTCTCTTATCCAGAGAGACTGACAGTAGGGAGTCATTTAGCAGACTCTCTTATCCAGAGAGACTGACAGTAGGGAGTCATTTAGCAGACTCTCTTATCCAGAGAGACTGACAGTAGGGAGTCATTTAGCAGACTCTCTTATCCAGAGAGACTGACAGTAGGGAGTCATTTAGCAGACTCTCTTATCCAGAGAGACTGACAGTAGGGAGTCATTTAGCAGACTCTCTTATCCAGAGAGACTGACAGTAGGGAGTCATTTGCAGACTCTCTTATCCAGAGAGACTGACAGTAGGGAGTCATTTAGCAGACTCTCTTATCCAGAGAGACTGACAGTAGGGAGTCATTTAGCAGACTCTCTTATCCAGAGAGACTGACAGTAGGAGTCATTTAGCAGACTCTCTTATCCAGAGAGACTGACAGTAGGGAGTCATTTAGCAGACTCTCTTATCCAGAGAGACTGACAGTAGGGAGTCATTTAGCAGACTCTCTTATCCAGAGAGACTGACAGTAGGGAGTCATTTAGCAGACTCTCTTATCCAGAGAGACTGACAGTAGGGAGTCATTTAGCAGACTCTCTTATCCAGAGAGACTGACAGTAGGGAGTCATTTAGCAGACTCTCTTATCCAGAGAGACTGACAGTAGGGAGTCATTTAGCAGACTCTCTTATCCAGAGAGACTGACAGTAGGAGTCATTTAGACAGACTCTCTTATCCAGAGAGACTGACAGTAGGGAGTCATTTAGCAGACTCTCTTATCCAGAGAGACTGACAGTAGGGAGTCATTTAGCAGACTCTCTTATCCAGAGAGACTGACAGTAGGGAGTCATTTAGCAGACTCTCTTATCCAGAGAGACTGACAGTAGGGAGTCAGACTCTCTTATCCAGAGAGACTGACAGACATTTAACAGACTCTCTTATCCAGAGAGACTGACAGTAGGGAGTCATTTAACAGACTCTCTTATCCAGAGAGACTGACAGTAGGGAGTCATTTAACAGACTCTCTTATCCAGAGAGACTGACAGTAGGGAGTCATTTAACAGACTCTCTTATCCAGAGAGACTGACAGTAGGGAGTCATTTAACAGACTCTCTTATCCAGAGAGACTGACAGTAGGGAGTCATTTAACAGACTCTCTTATCCAGAGAGACTGACAGTAGGGAGTCATTTAGCAGACTCTCTTATCCAGAGAGACTGACAGTAGGGAGTCATTTAGCAGACTCTCTTATCCAGAGAGACTGACAGTAGGGAGTCATTTAACAGACTCTCTTATCCAGAGAGACTGACAGTAGGGAGTCATTTAGCAGACTCTCTTATCCAGAGAGACTGACAGTAGGAGTCATTTAGCAGACTCTCTTATCCAGAGAGACTGACAGTAGGGAGTCATTTAGCAGACTCTCTTATCCAGAGAGACTGACAGTAGGGAGTCATTTAGCAGACTCTCTTATCCAGAGAGACTGACAGTAGGGAGTCATTTAGCAGACTCTCTTATCCAGAGTCATTTAGACTGACAGTAGGGAGTCATTTAGCAGACTCTCTTATCCAGAGAGACTGACAGTAGGGAGTCATTTAGCAGACTCTCTTATCCAGAGAGACTGACAGTAGGGAGTCATTTAGCAGACTCTCTTATCCAGAGAGACTGACAGTAGGGAGTCATTTAGCAGACTCTCTTATCCAGAGAGACTGACAGTAGGGAGTCATTTAGCAGACTCTCTTATCCAGAGAGACTGACAGTAGGGAGTCATTTAGCAGACTCTCTTATCCAGAGAGACTGACAGTAGGGAGTCATTTAGCAGACTCTCTTATCCAGAGAGACTGACAGTAGGGAGTCATTTAGCAGACTCTCTTATCCAGAGAGACTGACAGTAGGGAGTCATTTACAGTAGACTGGAGTCATTTAGCAGACTCTCTTATCCAGAGAGACTGACAGTAGGGAGTCATTTAGCAGACTCTCTTATCCAGAGAGACTGACAGTAGGGAGTCATTTAACAGACTCTCTTATCCAGAGAGACTGACAGTAGGGAGTCATTTAGCAGACTCTCTTATCCAGAGAGACTGACAGTAGGGAGTCATTTAGCAGACTCTCTTATCCAGAGAGACTGACAGTAGGGAGTCATTTAGCAGACTCTCTTATCCAGACTGACAGTAGGGAGTCATTTAGCAGACTCTCTTATCCAGAGAGACTGACAGTAGGGAGTCATTTAGCAGACTCTCTTATCCAGAGAGACTGACAGTAGGGAGTCATTTAGCAGACTCTCTTATCCAGAGAGACTGACAGTAGGGAGTCATTTAGCAGACTCTCTTATCCAGAGAGACTGACAGTAGGGAGTCATTTAGCAGACTCTCTTATCCAGAGAGACTGACAGTAGGGAGTCATTTAGCAGACTCTCTTATCCAGAGAGACTGACAGTAGGGAGTCATTTAGCAGACTCTCTTATCCAGAGAGACTGACAGTAGGGAGTCATTTAGCAGACTCTCTTATCCAGAGAGACTGACAGTAGGGAGTCATTTAGCAGACTCTCTTATCCAGAGAGACTGACAGTAGGGAGTCATTTAGCAGACTCTCTTATCCAGAGAGACTGACAGTAGGGAGTCATTTAGCAGACTCTCTTATCCAGAGAGACTGACAGTAGGGAGTCATTTAGCAGACTCTCTTATCCAGAGAGACTGACAGTAGGGAGTCATTTAGCAGACTCTCTTATCCAGAGAGACTGACAGTAGGGAGTCATTTAGCAGACTCTCTTATCCAGAGAGACTGACAGTACAGGAGTCATTTAGCAGACTCTCTTATCCAGAGAGACTGACAGTAGGGAGTCATTTAGCAGACTCTCTTATCCAGAGAGACTGACAGTAGGGAGTCATTTAGCAGACTCTCTTATCCAGAGAGACTGACAGTAGGGAGTCATTTAGCAGACTCTCTTATCCAGAGAGACTGACAGTAGGGAGTCATTTAGCAGACTCTCTTATCCAGAGAGACTGACAGTAGGGAGTCATTTAACAGACTCTCTTATCCAGAGAGACTGACAGTAGGGAGTCATTTAACAGACTCTCTTATCCAGAGAGACTGACAGTAGGGAGTCATTTAACAGACTCTCTTATCCAGAGAGACTGACAGTAGGGAGTCATTTAACAGACTCTCTTATCCAGAGAGACTGACAGTAGGGAGTCATTTAATCCAGACTCTCTTATCCAGAGAGACTGACAGTAGGAGTCATTTAGCAGACTCTCTTATCCAGAGAGACTGACAGTAGGGAGTCATTTAACAGACTCTCTTATCCAGAGAGACTGACAGTAGGGAGTCATTTAACAGACTCTCTTATCCAGAGAGACTGACAGTAGGGAGTCATTTAACAGACTCTCTTATCCAGAGAGACTGACAGTAGGGAGTCATTTAGCAGACTCTCTTATCCAGAGAGACTGACAGTAGGGAGTCATTTAGCAGACTCTCTTATCCAGAGAGACTGACAGTAGGGAGTCATTTAGCAGACTCTCTTATCCAGAGAGACTGACAGTAGGGAGTCATTTAGACTCTCTTATCCAGAGAGACTGACAGTAGGGAGTCATTTAGCAGACTCTCTTATCCAGAGACTGACAGTAGGGAGTCATTTAGCAGACTCTCTTATCCAGAGAGACTGACAGTAGGGAGTCATTTAGCAGACTCTCTTATCCAGAGAGACTGACAGTAGGGAGTCATTTAGCAGACTCTCTTATCCAGAGAGACTGACAGTAGGGAGTCATTTAGCAGACTCTCTTATCCAGAGAGACTGACAGTAGGGAGTCATTTAGCAGACTCTCTTATCCAGAGAGACTGACAGTAGGGAGTCATTTAGCAGACTCTCTTATCCAGAGAGACTGACAGTAGGGAGTCATTTAGCAGACTCTCTTATCCAGAGAGACTGACAGTAGGGAGTCATTTAGCAGACTCTCTTATCCAGAGAGACTGACAGTAGGGAGTCATTTAGCAGACTCTCTTATCCAGAGAGACTGACAGTAGGGAGTCATTTAGCAGACTCTCTTATCCAGAGAGACTGACAGTAGGGAGTCATTTAGCAGACTCTCTTATCCAGAGAGACTGACAGTAGGGAGTCATTTAGCAGACTCTCTTATCCAGAGAGACTGACAGTAGGGAGTCATTTAGCAGACTCTCTTATCCAGAGAGACTGACAGTAGGGAGTCATTTAGCAGACTCTCTTATCCAGAGAGACTGACAGTAGGGAGTCATTTAACAGACTCTCTTATCCAGAGAGACTGACAGTAGGGAGTCATTTAACAGACTCTCTTATCCAGAGAGACTGACAGTAGGGAGTCATTTAGCAGACTCTCTTATCCAGAGAGACTGACAGTAGGGAGTCATTTAGCAGACTCTCTTATCCAGAGAGACTGACAGTAGGGAGTCATTTAGCAGACTCTCTTATCCAGAGAGACTGACAGTAGGGAGTCATTTAACAGACTCTCTTATCCAGAGAGACTGACAGTAGGGAGTCATTTAACAGACTCTCTTATCCAGAGAGACTGACAGTAGGGAGTCATTTAACAGACTCTCTTATCCAGAGAGACTGACAGTAGGGAGTCATTTAGCAGACTCTCTTATCCAGAGAGACTGACAGTAGGGAGTCATTTAGCAGACTCTCTTATCCAGAGAGACTGACAGTAGGGAGTCATTTAGCAGACTCTCTTATCCAGAGAGACTGACAGTAGGGAGTCATTTAGCAGACTCTCTTATCCAGAGAGACTGACAGTAGGGAGTCATTTAGCAGACTCTCTTATCCAGAGAGACTGACAGTAGGAGTCATTTAGCAGACTCTTATTTGACAGTAGGAGTCATTTAGCAGACTCTCTTATCCAGAGAGACTGACAGTAGGGAGTCATTTAGCAGACTCTCTTATCCAGAGAGACTGACAGAGACTGGGAGTCATTTAGCAGACTCTCTTATCCAGAGAGACTGACAGTAGGGAGTCATTTAGCAGACTCTCTTATCCAGAGAGACTGACAGTAGGGAGTCATTTAGCAGACTCTCTTATCCAGAGAGACTGACAGTAGGGAGTCATTTAGCAGACTCTCTTATCCAGAGAGACTGACAGTAGGGAGTCATTTAGCAGACTCTCTTATCCAGAGAGACTGACAGTAGGGAGTCATTTAGCAGACTCTCTTATCCAGAGAGACTGACAGTAGGGAGTCATTTAGCAGACTCTCTTATCCAGAGAGACTGACAGTAGGGAGTCATTTAGCAGACTCTCTTATCCAGAGAGACTGACAGTAGGGAGTCATTTAGCAGACTCTCTTATCCAGACTGACAGTAGGGAGTCATTTAGCAGACTCTCTTATCCAGAGAGACTGACAGTAGGGAGTCATTTAGCAGACTCTCTTATCCAGAGAGACTGACAGTAGGGAGTCATTTAGCAGACTCTCTTATCCAGAGAGACTGACAGTAGGGAGTCATTTAGCAGACTCTCTTATCCAGAGACTATCTTCAGATCGCTAGGTGGGACAACCACATCTTAGTCATCGCTACTTTATTGAAGACAAAATAAACCGACTATCAGCAACATCAGTGCTAGTAGGGAAAGAAGATTTGATTTGTTTGTCTCTGTCTCTCTGTTGGTCTCGGTCTCTCTGTCTCCCTCAGTGTCTCCTAGTTAACCTGATAACAGTCAGTATCTCTGTCTCCCTCATAGTGTCTCCTAGCTAACCTGATAACAGTCAGTATCTCTGTCTCCCTCATAGTGTCTCCTAGCTAACCTGATTACAGTCAGTATCTCTGTCTCCCTCATAGTGTCTCCTAGCTAACCTGATAACAGTCAGTATCTCTGTCTCCCTCAGTGTCTCCTAGCTAACCTGATAACAGTCAGTATCTCTGTCTCCCTCAGTGTCTCCTAGCTAACCTGATAACAGTCAGTATCTCTGTCTCCCTCATAGTGTCTCCTAGCTAACCTGATGACAGTCAGTATCTCTGTCTCCTAGCTAACCTGATGACAGTCAGTATCTCTGTCTCCCTCATAGTGTCTCCTAGCTAACCTGATGACAGTCAGTATCTCTGTCTCCCTCATAGTGTCTCCTAGTTAACCTGATGACAGTCAGTATCTCTGTCTCCCTCATAGTGTCTCCTAGCTAACCTGATAACAGTCAGTATCTCTGTCTCCCTCATAGTGTCTCCTAGTTAACCTGATAACAGTCAGTATCTCTGTCTCCCTCATAGTGTCTCCTAGTTAACCTGATAACAGTCAGTATCTCTGTCTCCCTCATAGTGTCTCCTAGCTAACCTGATAACAGTCAGTATCTGTCTCCCTCATAGTGTCTCCTAGTTAACCTGATAACAGTCAGTATCTCTGTCTCCCTCATAGTGTCTCCTAGCTAACCTGATAACAGTCAGTATCTCTGTCTCCCTCAGTGTCTCCTAGCTAACCTGATAACAGTCAGTATCTCTGTCTCCCTCATAGTGTCTCCTAGTTAACCTGATAACAGTCAGTATCTCTCTCCCTCATAGTGTCTCCTAGTTAACCTGATAACAGTCAGTATCTCTGTCTCCCTCATAGTGTCTCCTAGTTAACCTGATAACAGTCAGTATCTCTGTCTCCCTCATAGTGACCCAGAACGGGACTGGGACCGTAGCAGAGTTAAGGGTCTCCTAGTTAACCCGATAACAGTCAGTATCGCTGTCTCCCTCATAGTGTCTCCTAGCTAACCCGATAACAGTCAGTATCGCTGTCTCCCTCATAGTGTCTCCTAGCTAACCTGATAACAGTCAGTATCTCTGTCTCCCTCATAGTGACCCAGAACGGGACTGGGACCGTAGCAGAGTTAAGGGTCTCCTAGTTAACCTGATAACA
>NW_025746695.1:55000-67500 GCF_021184085.1 Oncorhynchus gorbuscha
GTGTCTCTCTCCCTGTAGGAGCCAGTCTGTGTTGTCCAGTCTTACTGTGTGTCTCTCTCCCTCTAGGAGTCAGTCTGTGTTGTCCAGTCTTACTGTGTGTCTCTCTCCCTCTAGGAGTCAGTCTGTGTTGTCCAGTCTTACTGTGTGTCTCTCTCCCTCTAGGAGTCAGTCTGTGTTGTCCAGTCTTACTGTGTGTCTCTCTCCCTGTAGGAGTCAGTCTGTGTTGTCCAGTCTTACTGTGTGTCTCTCTCCCTGTAGGAGTCAGTCTGTGTTGTCCAGTCTTACTGTGTCTCTCTCCCTGTAGGAGTCAGTCTGTGTTGTCCAGTCTTACTGTGTGTCTCTCTCCCTCTAGGAGTCAGTCTGTGTTGTCCAGTCTTACTGTGTGTCTCTCTCCCTGTAGGAGTCAGTCTGTGTTGTCCAGTCTTACTGTGTGTCTCTCTCCCTGTAGGAGTCAGTCTGTGTTGTCCAGTCTTACTGTGTGTCTCTCTCCCTCTAGGAGCCAGTCTGTGCTGTCCAGTCTTACTGTGTGTCTCTCTCCCTCTAGGAGTCAGTCTGTGTTGTCCAGTCTTACTGTGTGTCTCTCTCCCTCTAGGAGTCAGTCTGTGTTGTCCAGTCTTACTGTGTGTCTCTCTCCCTGTAGGAGTCAGTCTGTGTTGTCCAGTCTTACTGTGTGTCTCTCTCCCTCTAGGAGTCAGTCTGTGTTGTCCAGTCTTACTGTGTGTCTCTCTCCCTCTAGGAGCCAGTCTGTGTTGTCCAGTCTTACTGTGTGTCTCTCTCCCTCTAGGAGCCAGTCTGTGTTGTCCAGTCTTACTGTGTGTCTCTCTCCCTCTAGGAGTCAGTCTGTGTTGTCCAGTCTTACTGTGTGTCTCTCTCCCTGTAGGAGCCAGTCTGTGTTGTCCAGTCTTACTGTGTGTCTCTCTCCCTCTAGGAGTCAGTCTGTGTTGTCCAGTCTTACTGTGTGTCTCTCTCCCTGTAGGAGTCAGTCTGTGTTGTCCAGTCTTACTGTGTGTCTCTCTCCCTCTAGGAGTCAGTCTGTGTTGTCCAGTCTTACTGTGTGTCTCCCTGTAGGAGCCAGTCTGTGTTGTCCAGTCTTACTGTGTGTCTCTCTCCCTCTAGGAGTCAGTCTGTGTTGTCCAGTCTTACTGTGTGTCTCTCTCCCTGTAGGAGCCAGTCTGTGTTGTCCAGTCTTACTGTGTGTCTCTCTCCCTCTAGGAGTCAGTCTGTGTTGTCCAGTCTTACTGTGTCTCTCTCCCTCTAGGAGTCAGTCTGTGTTGTCCAGTCTTACTGTGTGTCTCTCTCCCTCTAGGAGTCAGTCTGTGTTGTCCAGTCTTACTGTGTGTCTCTCTCCCTCTAGGAGCCAGTCTGTGTTGTCCAGTCTTACTGTGTGTCTCTCTCCCTCTAGGAGTCAGTCTGTGTTGTCCAGTCTTACTGTGTGTCTCTCTCCCTCTAGGAGTCAGTCTGTGTTGTCCAGTCTTACTGTGTGTCTCTCTCCCTGTAGGAGCCAGTCTGTGTTGTCCAGTCTTACTGTGTGTCTCTCTCCCTCTAGGAGTCAGTCTGTGTTGTCCAGTCTTACTGTGTGTCTCTCTCCCTGTAGGAGCCAGTCTGTGTTGTCCAGTCTTACTGTGTGTCTCTCTCCTTCCCTCCTCGGTAATGTGGTGTTTATTCTCCGTCTCCTTGTAGGAGCCCGTTCCCAGTCGGCCTCCGTGTTGTCCAGTCTCCAGGAGCTGAGAGAGGTTCAGGACAGTCTGTCAGCCACAGAGACGGAGCTACAGGACCTGGACAAACAACTGTCTGGTCTCAAGGGGACGGCTGAGAGGTGGCTGCCCTGAAACATTTACGATGTAGCTTTAGGAATTCAGCTAATTCAATATTTCTGAAACATTTCTCTATATTTTCCTATATATTACCTCCCTCCTCTACCCTCTCCCTCCTCTACCCTCTCCCTCCTCTACCCTCTCCCTCCTCTACCCTCTCTCTCCCCCTCCTCTACCCTCTCTCCCCCTCCTCTACCCTCTCTCTCCCCTCCTCTACCCCTCTCTCCCCCTCCTCTACCCTCTCACCCTCCCCTCCTCTACCCTCTCACCCTCCCCCTCCTCTACCCTCTCACCCTCCCCCTCCTCTACCCCTCTCTCTCTCCCTCCTCTACCCTCTCTCTCTCCCCCCTCCTCTACCCTCTCACCCTCCCCTCCTCTACCCCTCTCACCCTCCCCCTCCTCTACCCTCTCACCCTCCTCCTCTACTCTCACCCTCCCCCTCTACCCTCTCACCCTCCCCCTCTACCCTCTCACCCTCCCCCTCTACCCTCTCTCTCTCCTTCCTCTACCCTCTCTCTCTCCTTCCTCTACCCTCACCATCCCCCTCTACCCTCTCTCTCTCCTTCCTCTACCCTCTCTCTCCCTCCTCTACCCTCTCCCTCTCCCCTCCTCTACCCCCTCACTCTCTCCCCTCCCCTCTACCCTCTCCTCTCTCCCCTCCTCTACCCTCTCTCTCTCCCCCCCCTCTACCCTCTCACTCTCTCCCCCTCCTCTACCCTCTCACTCTCTCCCCTCCTCTACTCTCTCGCTCTCGCGCTCCTCCTCTCGCGCTACTCTCTCGCTCTCTCCCTCTCCTCTCTCTACCCCTCTCTCCTCTCTCTCTCTACCCTCTCTCTCTACCCCTCTCTCTACCCTCTCTCTCTACCCTCTCTCTCTACCCTCTCTCTCTACCCCTCTCTCTACCCTCTCTCTCTCCTTCCTCTACCCTCTCTCTCCCTCCTCTACCCTCTCCCTCTCCCCCTCCTCTACCCCCTCACTCTCTCCCCCTCCTCTACCCTCTCACTCTCTCCCCTCCTCTACCCTCTCACTCTCTCCCCCTCCTCTACCCTCTCACTCTCTCCCCCTCCTCTACCCTCTCACTCTCTCCCTCCTCCTCTCTCTCGCGCTCTCGCTCTCGCTCTCTCGCTCTCTCGCGCTCTCGCTCTCTCGCTCTCTCGCTCTCTCGCTCTCTCGCTCTCTCGCTCTCTCGCCTCTCTCTCTCTACCCTCTCTCTCCTCTCTCTCTCTACCCTCTCTCTCTACCCTCTCTCTCTACCCTCTCTCTCTACCCTCTCTCTCTACCCTCTCTCTCTACCCTCTCTCTCTACCCTCTCTCTCTCCCTCCTCTACCCTCTCTCTCTACCCTCTCTCTCTCCCTCCTCTACCCCTCTCACCCTCACCCTCCCCCTCTCTCTCTCTCCTTCCTCTACCCTCTCACCCTCACCCTCCCCTCTCTCTCTCCTTCCTCTACCCTCTCACCCTCCCCCTCCTCTACCCTCTCACCCTCCCCCTCCTCTACCCTCTCACCCTCACCCTCCCTCTCTCTCTCTCCTTCCTCTACCCTCTCACCCTCCTCCTCTACCCTCTCTCTCTACCCTCTCTCTCTCCCTCCTCTACCCTCTCACCCTCACCCTCCCTCTCTCTCTCTCCTTCCTCTACCCTCTCACCCTCACCCTCTACCCTCTCTCTCTCTCCTTCCTCTACCCTCTCACCCTCCCCCTCCTCTACCCTCTCACCCTCCCCTCCTCTACCCTCTCACCCTCACCCTCCCCCTCTCTCTCTCCTTCCTCTACCCTCTCACCCTCCCCCTCCTCTACCCTCTCACCCTCCCCTCCCCTCTCTCTCTCCTTCCTCTACCCTCTCACCCTCCCCCTCCTCTACCCTCTCACCCTCCCCCTCCTCTACCCTCTCACCCTCCCCCTCCTCTACCCTCTCTCTCTCACTCCTCTACTCTCTCACCCTCCCCCTCCTCTACCCCTCTCTCTCTCACTCCTCTACCCTCTCTCTCTCACTCCTCTACCCTCTCACCCTCACCCTCCCCCTCTCTCTCTCCTTCCTCTACCCTCTCCCCCCTCACCCTCCCCCCTCTCTCTCCTTCCTCTACCCTCTCACCCTCCCCCTCCTCTACCCTCTCACCCTCCCCTCCTCTACCCTCTCACCCTCACCCTCCCCCTCTCTCTCTCCTTCCTCTACCCTCTCACCCTCCCCTCCTCTACCCTCTCACCCTCCCCCTCCCCCCTCTCTCTCTCCTTCCTCTACCCTCTCACCCTCCCCCTCCTCTACCCTCTCACCCTCCCCTCCCCCTCTCTCTCTCCTTCCTCTACCCTCTCACCCTCCCCCTCCTCTACCCTCTCACCCTCCCCCTCCTCTACCCTCTCTCTCTCACTCCCTCTACCCTCTCTCTCTCACTCCTCTACCCTCTCTCTCTCACCCTCCCCTCCTCTACCCTCTCTCTCTCACTCCTCTACCCTCTCTCTCTCACCCTCCCCCTCCTCTACCCTCTCACCCTCCCCTCCTCTACCCTCTCTCTCTCTCACTCCTCTACCCTCTCTCTCTCACTCCTCTACCCCTCTCTCTCACCCTCCCCCTCCTCTACCCTCTCTCTCTCACTCCTCTACCCTCTCTCTCTCACTCCTCTACCCTCTCTCCCTCCTCTACCCTCTCTCCCTCCTCTACCCTCTCTCCTTCCTCTACCCTCTCTTTCTCTCTCCTTCCTCTACCCTCTCTTTCTCTCTCCCTCCTCTACCCTCTCACCCTCTCCCTCCTCTACTCTCTCTCTCTCTCCCTCCTCTACCCTCTCTCTCTCTCCCTCCTCTACCCTCTCTCTCTCTCTCTCTCTACCCTCTCTCTCCCTCCTCTACCCTCTCCCTCCTCTACCCTCTCCCTCCTCTACCCTCTCCCTCCTCTACCCTCTCTCTATCTCTCCCTCCTCTACTCTCTCTCTATCTCTCCTCTACCCCTCTCTCTCTCTCTCTCCCTCTACCCTCTCTCTCTCTCTCTCTCCCTCTACCCTCTCTCTCTCTCTCCCTCTACCCTCTCTCTCTCTCCCTCTACCCTCTCTCTCTCTCCCTCTACCCTCTCTCTCTCTCCCTCTACCCCTCTCTCTCTCCCTCTACCCTCTCTCTCTCTCTCTCCCTCTACCCTCTCTCTCTCTCTCTCTCCCTCTACCCTCTCTCTCTCTCTCTCTCTCTCCCTCTACCCTCTCTCTCTCTCTCTCTCTCTCTCTCTCTCTCTCTCTCTCTCTCTCTCCCTCTACCCTCTCTCTCTCTCTCTCTCTCTCTCTCTCTACCCTCTCTCCCTCTACCCTCTCTCTCTCTACCCTCTCTCTCTCCTCTACCCTCTCTCTCTCTACCCTCTCTCTCTCTCCCTCCTCTACCCTCTCTCTCTCTCTCCCTCCTCTACCCTCTCTCTCTCTCCCTCCTCTACCCTCTCTCTCTCTCCCTCCTCTACCCTCTCTCTCTCTCCCTCCTCTACCCTCTCTCTCTCTCCCTCCTCTACCCTCTCTCTCTCTCTCCCTCTACCCTCTCTCTCTCTCTCTCCCTCTACCCTCTCTCTCTCTCTCTCCCTCTACCCTCTCCCTCTACCCTCTCCCTCTACCCTCTCACTCCTCTACCCTCTCTCTCTCACTCCTCTACCCTCTCTCTCTCTCCTCTACCCTCTCTCTCTCTCTCTCCTCTACCCTCTCTCTCCTCTACTCTCGCTCTCTCTCTCTCCTCTTCTACTCTCTCCTCTTCTACTCTTCTACTCTCTCTCTCCCTCCTCTACCCTCTCTCTCTCTCCCTCCTCTACCCTCTCTCTCTCCCTCCTCTACCCTCTCTCTCTCTCCCTCCTCTACCCTCCGCTCTCTAGGTATCGTTTGTTAAAGCAGCAGTTAGACATGAAGACAGAAGAGTTAGATATTCTCCAGGTTAAACTCCATCAGAGCTCCTTCCATAAACAACAGGAAGAACTGAAGATGTTACTGAAGACCATCGGTGAGCACACACACACACACACACACACACACGTTTTTCAACATAGCAGCTCTAGGACAACAGCTGGTAGGATACAGTGGGGACAGAACAGCTGGTAGGATACGGTGTGGACAGAACAGCTGGTAGGATACAGTGGGGACAGAACAGCTGGTAGGATACAGTGGAGACAGAACAGCTGGTAGGATACGGTGTGGACAGAACAGCTGGTAGGATACAGTGGGGACAGAACAGCTCTAGGACAACAGCTGGTAGGATACAGTGTGGACAGAACAGC
Organism: Oncorhynchus gorbuscha; assembly: GCF_021184085.1. Taxonomy (NCBI): domain Eukaryota; kingdom Metazoa; phylum Chordata; class Actinopteri; order Salmoniformes; family Salmonidae; genus Oncorhynchus; species Oncorhynchus gorbuscha. The sequence continues at coordinate 61,041 of NW_025746695.1, forward strand.
TGGTAGGATAGGGTGGGGACAGAACAGCTGGTAGGATACAGTGGGGACAGAACAGCTCTAGGACAACAGCTGGTAGGATACAGTGTGGACAGAACAGCTGGTAGGATAGGGTGGGGACAGAACAGCTGGTAGGATACAGTGTGGACAGAACAGCTGGTAGGATACAGTGTGGACAGAACAGCTGGTAGGATACGGTGTGGACAGAACAGCTGGTAGGATACGGTGTGGACAGAACAGCTGGTAGGATACAGTGTGGACAGAACAGCTGGTAGGATACAGTGTGGACAGAACAGCTGGTAGGATACAGTGTGGACAGAACAGCTGGTAGGATACAGTGTGGACAGAACAGCTGGTAGGATACAGTGGGGACAGAACAGCTGGTAGGATACAGTGGGGACAGAACAGCTGGTAGGATACAGTGGGGACAGAACAGCTGGTAGGATACAGTGGGGACAGAACAGCTGGTAGGATACAGTGGGGACAGAACAGCTGGTAGGATACAGTGTGGACAGAACAGCTGGTAGGATACAGTGTGGACAGAACAGCTGGTAGGATACAGTGGGGACAGAACAGCTGGTAGGATACAGTGTGGACAGAACAGCTGGTAGGATACAGTGGGGACAGAACAGCTCTAGGACAACAGCTGGTAGGATACAGTGGGGACAGAACAGCTGGTAGGATACAGTGTGGACAGAACAGCTGGTAGGATACAGTGTGGACAGAACAGCTCTAGGACAACAGCTGGTAGGATACAGTGTGGACAGAACAGCTCTAGGACAACAGCTGGTAGGATACAGTGTGGACAGAACAGCTGGTAGGATACAGTGGGGACAGAACAGCTGGTAGGATACAGTGGGGACAGAACAGCTGGTAGGATACAGTGGGGACAGAACAGCTGGTAGGATACAGTGGGGACAGAACAGCTGGTAGGATACAGTGGGGACAGAACAGCTGGTAGGATACAGTGGGGACAGAACAGCTGGTAGGATACAGTGGGGACAGAACAGCTGGTAGGATACAGTGTGGACAGAACAGCTCTAGGACAACAGCTGGTAGGATACAGTGGGGACAGAACAGCTGGTAGGATACAGTGGGGACAGAACAGCTCTAGCAGGTAGCCTGGTGGTTAGAGGAGGCAGGTAGCCTGGTGGTTAGAGGAGGCAGGTAGCCTGGTGGTTAGAGGAGGCAGGTAGCCTGGTGGTTAGAGGAGGCAGGTAGCCTGGTGGTTAGAGGAGGCAGGTGGCCTGGTGGTTAGAGGAGGCAGGTGGCCTGGTGGTTAGAGGAGGCAGGTGGCCTGGTGGTTAGAGGAGGCAGGTGGCCTGGTGGTTAGAGGAGGCAGGTGGCCTGGTGGTTAGAGGAGGCAGGTGGCCTGGTGGTTAGAGGAGGCAGGTGGCCTGGTGGTTAGAGGAGGCAGGTGGCCTGGTGGTTAGAGGAGGCAGGTGGCCTGGTGGTTAGAGGAGGCAGGTGGCCTGGTGGTTAGAGGAGGCAGGTGGCCTGGTGGTTAGAGGAGGCAGGTGGCCTGGTGGTTAGAGGAGGCAGGTGGCCTGGTGGTTAGAGGAGGCAGGTGGCCTGGTGGTTAGAGGAGGCAGGTGGCCTGGTGGTTAGAGGAGGCAGGTGGCCTGGTGGTTAGAGGAGGCAGGTGGCCTGGTGGTTAGAGGAGGCAGGTGGCCTGGTGGTTAGAGGAGGCAGGTGGCCTGGTGGTTAGAGGAGGCAGGTGGCCTGGTGGTTAGAGGAGGCAGGTGGCCTGGTGGTTAGAGGAGGCAGGTGGCCTGGTGGTTAGAGGAGGCAGGTGGCCTGGTGGTTAGAGGAGGCAGGTGGCCTGGTGGTTAGAGGAGGCAGGTGGCCTGGTGGTTAGAGGAGGCAGGTGGCCTGGTGGTTAGAGGAGGCAGGTGGCCTGGTGGTTAGAGGAGGCAGGTGGCCTGGTGGTTAGAGGAGGCAGGTGGCCTGGTGGTTAGAGGAGGCAGGTGGCCTGGTGGTTAGAGGAGGCAGGTGGCCTGGTGGTTAGAGGAGGCAGGTGGCCTGGTGGTTAGAGGAGGCAGGTGGCCTGGTGGTTAGAGGAGGCAGGTGGCCTGGTGGTTAGAGGAGGCAGGTGGCCTGGTGGTTAGAGGAGGCAGGTGGCCTGGTGGTTAGAGGAGGCAGGTGGCCTGGTGGTTAGAGGAGGCAGGTGGCCTGGTGGTTAGAGGAGGCAGGTGGCCTGGTGGTTAGAGGAGGCAGGTGGCCTGGTGGTTAGAGGAGGCAGGTGGCCTGGTGGTTAGAGGAGGCAGGTGACCTGGTGGTTAGAGGAGGCAGGTGGCCTGGTGGTTGTTATACTGTATCAATATTTACACCATTAAAGATGTTTCCACCTCCCATTTCTCACATAATTACATTTAACCAACACAGAACAGATCCCACCATGTCAAACAAACACATTTTATCCTTCTGCATTTTAAACTTCCTGTTAATACAGTATGACTCACATTATGTGTGTGTGTGTCTCAGAGGAGTGTGAGGAGACCCTGCGCAGCAGTAAGGAGGTCCAGAAGAAGGCAGATGAGAAGTACAAGGTCAGATTATCCCCATTGGTCATATCTGGACCTATCAGTGGTCTCCTTTCAGGATCACATGACTTATTATCCCAATGGGTCATGTCTGGACCTATCAGGGGTCTCCATTCAGGATCACATGGGTCATGTCTGGACCTATCAGGGGTCTCCATTCAGGATCACATGGGTCATATCTGGACCTATCAGGGGTCTCCATTCAGGATCACATGGGTCATGTCTGGATTACATGCTACCAGAATTTTGCAACCCTACCCTGAGATAATGTATTCCACCCAGCAGACCTTTCTACCCCCCCCCCTCCCCCTTCCAATTTAAAAATAAATATATTACAGAGTTTAAGTGCCTTGCTCAACGGCACATCGGCTTGGGTATTTAAACCAGCGTCCTTTCGATGACTGGCCCCATGTTCTTAACCACTAGGCTACCTGGCGCCCTTATAAAGCCACTTGGTCATCCGTGCACAATTAGTTTTTTCCCATATGAATGGGCCACTGTCCTGGCTAAACCCTCTGTCCTGGCTCTGTTGATGTGGTGGTGCTAAACCCTCTGTCCTGGCTCTGTTGATGTGGTGGTGTTGAACCCTCTGTTGATGTGGTGGTGTTAAACCCTCTGTTGATGTGGTGGTGTTGAACCCTCTGTTGATGTGGTGGTGTTAAACCCTCTGTTGATGTGGTGGTGTTGAACCCTCTGTTGATGTGGTGGTGTTAAACCCTCTGTTGATGTGGTGGTGTTAAACCCTCTGTTGATGTGGTGGTGTTGAACCCTCTGTTGATGTGGTGGTGTTGAACCCTCTGTTGATGTGGTGGTGTTGAACCCTCTGTTGATGTGGTGGTGTTAAACCCTCTGTTGATGTGGTGGTGTTAAACCCTCTGTTGATGTGGTGGTGTTAAACCCTCTGTTGATGTGGTGGTGTTGAACCCTCTGTTGATGTGGTGGTGTTGAACCCTCTGTTGATGTGGTGGTGTTAAACCCTCTGTTGATGTGGTGGTGTTGAACCCTCTGTTGATGTGGTGGTGTTGAACCCTCTGTTGATGTGGTGGTGTTGAACCCTCTGTTGATGTGGTGGTGTTGAACCCTCTGTTGATGTGGTGGTGTTGAACCCTCTGTTGATGTGGTGGTGTTAAACCCTCTGTTGATGTGGTGGTGTTAAACCCTCTGTTGATGTGGTGGTGTTAAACCCTCTGTTGATGTGGTGGTGTTGAACCCTCTGTTGATGTGGTGGTGTTGAACCCTCTGTTGATGTGGTGGTGTTAAACCCTCTGTTGATGTGGTGGTGTTAAACCCTCTGTTGATGTGGTGGTGTTAAACCCTCTGTTGATGTGGTGGTGTTAAACCCTCTGTTGATGTGGTGGTGTTAAACCCTCTGTTGATGTGGTGGTGTTAAATCCTCTGTTGATGTGGTGGTGTTAAACCCTCTGTTGATGTGGTGGTGTTGAACCCTCTGTTGATGTGGTGGTGTTGAACCCTCTGTTGATGTGGTGGTGTTGAACCCTCTGTTGATGTGGTGTTAAACCCTCTGTTGATGTGGTGGTGTTAAACCCTCTGTTGATGTGGTGGTGTTAAACCCTCTGTTGATGTGGTGGTGTTAAACCCTCTGTTGATGTGGTGGTGTTAAATCCTCTGTTGATGTGGTGGTGTTAAACCCTCTGTTGATGTGGTGGTGTTGAACCCTCTGTTGATGTGGTGGTGTTGAACCCTCTGTTGATGTGGTGGTGTTGAACCCTCTGTTGATGTGGTGGTGTTGAACCCTCTGTTGATGTGGTGGTGTTGAACCCTCTGTTGATGTGGTGGTGTTGAACCCTCTGTTGATGTGGTGGTGTTAAACCCTCTGTTGATGTGGTGGTGTTGAACCCTCTGTTGATGTGGTGGTGTTGAACCCTCTGTCCTGGTGTTGATGTGGTGTTGAACCCTCTGTCCTGGTGTTGATGTGGTGGTGTTGAACCCTCTGTTGATGTGGTGGTGTTAAACCCTCTGTTGATGTGGTGGTGTTAAACCCTCTGTTGATGTGGTGGTGTTAAACCCTCTGTTGATGTGGTGGTGTTAAACCCTCTGTTGATGTGGTGGTGTTGAACCCTCTGTTGATGTGGTGGTGTTGAACCCTCTGTTGATGTGGTGGTGTTGAACCCTCTGTTGATGTGGTGGTGTTAAACCCTCTGTCCTGGCTCTGTTGATGTGGTGGTGTTAAACCCTCTGTCCTGGCTCTGTTGATGTGGTGTTAAACCTCTTTGCTCCACCAGGTGTTGGAGGATAAGATGAAGAATGCGGAGGCAGAGAGGGAGAAGGAACTGAAAGCTGCTCAACAGAAAGTCAACTCTGCTAAAACCAAGGCTGACGCCTTCAGCAAGAAACTGAAGGAGAGACAACAGGTGGACACACACACACACACACACACACACACACACACACACACTTTAATTCTGTGCCAAATGTCCCCAAAACCAAAGACACCAGCACGATAACCCGGGTTACATTACCCCAGCCGTGACCCGGGTTATATTACCCCAGCCGTGACCCGGGTTATATTACCCCAGCCGTGACCCGGGTTACATTACCCCAGCCGTGACCCGGGTTACATTACCCCAGCCGTGACCCGGGTTACATTACCCCAGCCGTAACATTATTCAAGACCCTCCACAGTGTACAAACAAGGGGGTTGCACTTTTGACTGTGTGTGTGTGTGTGTGTGTGTGTGTGTGTGTGTGTGTGTGTGTGTGTGTGTGTGTGTGTGTGTGTGTGTGTGTGTGTGTGTGTGTGTGTGTGTGTGTGCAGGAGGCTGAGTCCCTGGTCCTAGAGTTGGAGGAGTTGAAGAGGGAGCAGACTGCCTATGAACACCAGATCCTGGCAGTAGATGAAGCCATGAAGACCCTCCAGGAACAGATAGACAACATGTCCACCACCGTGGCAGAGAACAAGGTTTACATCCTGGTCCAATACTGGCAAATGTCCTCCACCTCATCAGTTAGCCCGGCGTCATCAGTTAGCCCGGGTGTCCACCTCATCAGTTAGCCCGGCGTCATCAGTTAGCCCGGGTGTCCACCTCATCAGTTAGCCCGGCGTAATCAGTTAGCCCGGCGTCATCAGTTAGCCAGGTGTCCACCTCATCAGTTACCCGACCCGAGTGTCCACCTCATCAGTTAGCCTGGCGTCATCAGTTAGCCCGGCGTCATCAGTTAGCCAGGTGTCCACCTCATCAGTTAGCCCGGGCCGAGCGTCCACCTCATCAGCTAGCCCGGGCCGAGCGTCCACATCAGTTAGCACTGTCCGAGCGTCCACATCAGTTAGCACTGTCCGAGCGTCCACATCAGTTAGCACTGTCCGAGCGTCCACCTCAGTTAGCCCGGCCAGTGTCCACCTCATCAGTTAGCCAGGTGTCCACCTCATCAGTTAGCCAGGTGTCCACCTCATCAGTTAGCCCGGCCAGTGTCCACCTCATCAGTTAGCCCGGCCAGTGTCCACCTCATCAGTTAGCCCGGCCAGTGTCCACCTCATCAGTTAGCCAGGTGTCCACCTCATCAGTTAGCCCGGCCAGTGTCCACCTCATCAGTTAGCCCGGCCAGTGTCCACCTCATCAGTTAGCCCGGCCAGTGTCCACCTCATCAGTTAGCCCGGCCAGTGTCCACCTCATCAGTTAGCCCGGCCAGTGTCCACCTCATCAGTTAGCCAGGTGTCCACCTCATCAGTTAGCCCGGCCAGTGTCCACCTCATCAGTTAGCCCGGCCAGTGTCCACCTCATCAGTTAGCCCGGCCTGGATTGTTGACATGAACTAGCTATATTTGTTTATATACTTTTTCACTGACAACACTCTCCTCCCCCTTTCTCTCCCCTCCCCCGCTCTCTCCTTCCTCAACCGCTCTCTCCTTCCTCAACCGCTCTCTCCTTCCTCAACCGCTCTCTCCTTCCTCAACCGCTCTCT
>NW_025746695.1:72500-92829 GCF_021184085.1 Oncorhynchus gorbuscha
ACAAACACAGTAAAGACAGTCAGGAGGCTGCTGCTAAGGTACAGTTACTGATCAACAACAACAAACACAGTAAAGACAGTCAGGAGGCTGCTGCTAAGGTACAGTTACTGATCAACAACAACATACACAGTAAAGACAGTCAGTTACTGATCAACAACAACAAACACAGTAAAGACAGTCAGGAGGCTGCTGCTAAGGTACAGTTACTGATCAACAACAACAAACACTAAAGACAGTCAGGAGGCTGCTGCTAAGGTACAGTTACTGATCAACAACAACAACATACACAGTAAAGACAGTCAGGAGGCTGCTGCTAAGGTACAGTTACTGATCAACAACAACAAACACAGTAAAGACAGTCAGGAGGCTGCTGCTAAGGTACAGTTACTGATCAACAACAACAAACACTAAAGACAGTCAGGAGGCTGCTGCTAAGGTACAGTTACTGATCAACAACAACAAACACTAAAGACAGTCAGGAGGCTGCTGCTAAGGTACAGTTACTGATCAACAACAACAACATACACAGTAAAGACAGTCAGGAGGCTGCTGCTAAGGTACAGTTACTGATCAACAACAACAACATACACAGTAAAGACAGTCAGGAGGCTGCTGCTAAGGTACAGTTACTGATCAACAACAACAAACACAGTAAAGACAGTCAGGAGGCTGCTGCTAAGGTACAGTTACTGATCAACAACAACAAACACTGTAAAGACAGTCAGGAGGCTGCTGCTAAGGTACAGTTACTGATCAACAACAAACACAGTAAAGACAGTCAGGAGGCTGCTGCTAAGGTACAGTTACTGATCAACAACAACAAACACAGTAAAGACAGTCAGTTACTGATCAACAACAACAAACACAGTAAAGACAGTCAGGAGGCTGCTGCTAAGGTACAGTTACTGATCAACAACAACAAACACTGTAAAGACAGTCAGGAGGCTGCTGCTAAGGTACAGTTACTGATCAACAACAACAAACACTGTAAAGACAGTCAGGAGGCTGCTGCTAAGGTACAGTTACTGATCAACAACAAACACAGTAAAGACAGTCAGGAGGCTGCTGCTAAGGTACAGTTACTGATCAACAACAACAAACACAGTAAAGACAGTCAGTTACTGATCAACAACAACAAACACAGTAAAGACAGTCAGGAGGCTGCTGCTAAGGTACAGTTACTGATCAACAACAACAAACACTGTAAAGACAGTCAGTTACTGATCAACAACAACAAACACAGTAAAGACAGTCAGGAGGCTGCTGCTAAGGTACAGTTACTGATCAACAACAACAAACACTGTAAAGACAGTCAGTTACTGATCAACAACAACAAACACAGTCAGGAGGCTGCTGCTAAGGTACAGTTACTGATCAACATCAACAAACACAGTAAAGACAGTCAGGAGGCTGCTGCTAAGGTACAGTTACTGATCAACAACAACAAACACTGTAAAGACAGTCAGTTACTGATCAACAACAACAAACACAGTAAAGACAGTCAGGAGGCTGCTGCTAAGGTACAGTTACTGATCAACAACAACAAACACTGTAAAGACAGTCAGTTACTGATCAACAACAACAAACACAGTAAAGACAGTCAGGAGGCTGCTGCTAAGGTACAGTTACTGATCAACAACAACAAACACTGTAAAGACAGTCAGTTACTGATCAACAACAACAAACACAGTAAAGACAGTCAGGAGGCTGCTGCTAAGGTACAGTTACTGATCAACAACAACAAACACTGTAAAGACAGTCAGTTACTGATCAACAACAACAAACACAGTAAAGACAGTCAGGAGGCTGCTGCTAAGGTACAGTTACTGATCAACAACAACAAACACTGTAAAGACAGTCAGTTACTGATCAACAACAACAAACACAGTAAAGACAGTCAGGAGGCTGCTGCTAAGGTACAGTTACTGATCAACATCAACAAACACAGTAAAGACAGTCAGGAGGCTGCTGCTAAGGTACAGTTACTGATCAACAACAACAAACACTGTAAAGACAGTCAGTTACTGATCAACAACAACAAACACAGTAAAGACAGTCAGGAGGCTGCTGCTAAGGTACAGTTACTGATCAACAACAACAAACACTGTAAAGACAGTCAGTTACTGATCAACAACAACAAACACAGTAAAGACAGTCAGGAGGCTGCTGCTAAGGTACAGTTACTGATCAACAACAACAAACACTGTAAAGACAGTCAGTTACTGATCAACAACAACAAACACAGTAAAGACAGTCAGGAGGCTGCTGCTAAGGTACAGTTACTGATCAACATCAACAAACACAGTAAAGACAGTCAGGAGGCTGCTGCTAAGGTACAGTTACTGATCAACAACAACAAACACTGTAAAGACAGTCAGTTACTGATCAACAACAACAAACACAGTAAAGACAGTCAGGAGGCTGCTGCTAAGGTACAGTTACTGATCAACAACATGCACAGTAAAGACAGTCAGTTACTGATCAACAACAACAACATACACAGTAAAGACAGTCAGGAGGCTGCTGCTAAGGTACAGTTACTGATCAACAACAACATACACAGTAAAGACAGTCAGGAGGCTGCTGCTAAGGTACAGTTACTGATCAACAACAACAAACACAGTAAAGACAGTCAGGAGGCTGCTGCTAAGGTACAGTTACTGATCAACAACAACAAACACAGTAAAGACAGTCAGTTACTGATCAACAACAAACACAGTAAAGACAGTCAGTTACTGATCAACTCTGCTTTCTAATCTCCATTTGATCTGTCGTCTCTATGTTGTTCATATTCTGTCACAGCACTAGATGTTCCTTCTGTTAGAGGAACGTGAGAGTCGTGTTCCGCTAGCCAGACTAACATCTATTTTCTCTCTATCCATCTCTCTCCCTGTCCTCTATCCATCCTCCCTCTCCCTGTCCTCTATCCATCTCTCTCTCTATCCATCTCTCTCACTGTCCTCTATCCATGTCTCTCCCTGTCCTCTATTCATCCCTCTCTCTATCCATCTCTCTCACTGTCCTCTATCCATGTCTCTCCCTGTCCTCTATTCATCCCTCTCTCTATCCATGTCTCTCCCTGTCCTCTATTCATCCCTCTCTCTATCCATCCCTCTCCCTGTCCTCTATTCATCCCTCTCTCTATCCATCTCTCTCCCTGTCCTCTATCCATCTCTCTCCCCGTCCTCTATCCATCTCTCTCCCCGTCCTCTATCCATCTCTCTCCCTGTCCTCTATCCATCTCTCTCCCTGTCCTCTATCCATCTCTCTCCCTGTCCTCTATCCATCTCTCTCTCTATCCATCTCTCCATCCCTCTCTCCAGGTGTCTCGTATGTTAGAGGAACACGAGTGGATCAGTCAGGAGAGAGGCCTGTTCGGCCAGCCCAACACGGGATACGACTTCAAGGTCAACAACCCTAAAGAGGCGGGCCAGAGGCTGAGGAAGCTGGAAGAGTCCAAGACACGACTGGAGAGATCTGTCAACAAGAGAGCCATGAACATGTTGAGTCAGGCTGAGGAGAGGGTGAGTTTGGGGAGGTGTTAAACATGTTGAGTCAGGCTGAGGAGAGGGTGAGTTTGGGGAGGTGTTAAACATGTTGAGTCAGGCTGAGGAGAGGGTGAGTTTGGGGAGGTGTTAAACATGTTGAGTCAGGCTGAGGAGAGGGTGAGTTTGGGGAGGTGTTAAACATGTTGAGTCAGGCTGAGGAGAGGGTGAGTTTGGGGAGGTGTTAAACATGTTGAGTCAGGCTGAGGAGAGGGTGAGTTTGGGGAGGTGTTAAACATGTTGAGTCAGGCTGAGGAGAGGGTGAGTTTGGGGAGGTGTTAAACATGTTGAGTCAGGCTGAGGAGAGGGTGAGTTTGGGGAGGTGTTAAACATGTTGAGTCAGGCTGAGGAGAGGGTGAGTTTGGGGAGGTGTTAAACATGTTGAGTCAGGCTGAGGAGAGGGTGAGTTTGGGGAGGTGTTAAACATGTTGAGTCAGGCTGAGGAGAGGGTGAGTTTGGGGAGGTGTTAAACATGTTGAGTCAGGCTGAGGAGAGGGTGAGTTTGGGGAGGTGTTAAACATGTTGAGTCAGGCTGAGGAGAGGGTGAGTTTGGGGAGGTGTTAAACATGTTGAGTCAGGCTGAGGAGAGGGTGAGTTTGGGGAGGTGTTAAACATGTTGAGTCAGGCTGAGGAGAGGGTGAGTTTGGGGAGGTGTTAAACATGTTGAGTCAGGCTGAGGAGAGGGTGAGTTTGGGGAGGTGTTAAACATGTTGAGTCAGGCTGAGGAGAGGGTGAGTTTGGGGAGGTGTTAAACATGTTGAGTCAGGCTGAGGAGAGGGTGAGTTTGGGGAGGTGTTAAACATGTTGAGTCAGGCTGAGGAGAGGGTGAGTTTGGGGAGGTGTTAAACATGTTGAGTCAGGCTGAGGAGAGGGTGAGTTTGGGGAGGTGTTAAACATGTTGAGTCAGGCTGAGGAGAGGGTGAGTTTGGGGAGGTGTTAAACATGTTGAGTCAGGCTGAGGAGAGGGTGAGTTTGGGGAGGTGTTAAACATGTTGAGTCAGGCTGAGGAGAGGGTGAGTTTGGGGAGGTGTTAAACATGTTGAGTCAGGCTGAGGAGAGGGTGAGTTTGGGGAGGTGTTAAACATGTTGAGTCAGGCTGAGGAGAGGGGAGTTTGGGGAGGTGTTAAACATGTTGAGTCAGGCTGAGGAGAGGGTGAGTTTGGGGAGGTGTTAAACATGTTGAGTCAGGCTGAGGAGAGGGTGAGTTTGGGGAGGTGTTAAACATGTTGAGTCAGGCTGAGGAGAGGGTGAGTTTGGGGAGGTGTTAAACATGTTGAGTCAGGCTGAGGAGAGGGTGAGTTTGGGGAGGTGTTAAACATGTTGAGTCAGGCTGAGGAGAGGGTGAGTTTGGGGAGGTGTTAAACATGTTGAGTCAGGCTGAGGAGAGGGTGAGTTTGGGGAGGTGTTAAACATGTTGAGTCAGGCTGAGGAGAGGGTGAGTTTGGGGAGGTGTTAAACATGTTGAGTCAGGCTGAGGAGAGGGTGAGTTTGGGGAGGTGTTAAACATGTTGAGTCAGGCTGAGGAGAGGGTGAGTTTGGGGAGGTGTTAAACATGTTGAGTCAGGCTGAGGAGAGGGTGAGTTTGGGGAGGTGTTAAACATGTTGAGTCAGGCTGAGGAGAGGGTGAGTTTGGGGAGGTGTTAAACATGTTGAGTCAGGCTGAGGAGAGGGTGAGTTTGGGGAGGTGTTAAACATGTTGAGTCAGGCTGAGGAGAGGGTGAGTTTGGGGAGGTGTTAAACATGTTGAGTCAGGCTGAGGAGAGGGTGAGTTTGGGGAGGTGTTAAACATGTTGAGTCAGGCTGAGGAGAGGGTGAGTTTGGGGAGGTGTTAAACATGTTGAGTCAGGCTGAGGAGAGGGTGAGTTTGGGGAGGTGTTAAACATGTTGAGTCAGGCTGAGGAGAGGGTGAGTTTGGGGAGGTGTTAAACATGTTGAGTCAGGCTGAGGAGAGGGTGAGTTTGGGGAGGTGTTAAACATGTTGAGTCAGGCTGAGGAGAGGGTGAGTTTGGGGAGGTGTTAAACATGTTGAGTCAGGCTGAGGAGAGGGTGAGTTTGGGGAGGTGTTAAACATGTTGAGTCAGGCTGAGGAGAGGGTGAGTTTGGGGAGGTGTTAAACATGTTGAGTCAGGCTGAGGAGAGGGTGAGTTTGGGGAGGTGTTAAACATGTTGAGTCAGGCTGAGGAGAGGGTGAGTTTGGGGAGGTGTTAAACATGTTGAGTCAGGCTGAGGAGAGGGTGAGTTTGGGGAGGTGTTAAACATGTTGAGTCAGGCTGAGGAGAGGGTGAGTTTGGGGAGGTGTTAAACATGTTGAGTCAGGCTGAGGAGAGGGTGAGTTTGGGGAGGTGTTAAACATGTTGAGTCAGGCTGAGGAGAGGGTGAGTTTGGGGAGGTGTTAAACATGTTGAGTCAGGCTGAGGAGAGGGTGAGTTTGGGGAGGTGTTAAACATGTTGAGTCAGGCTGAGGAGAGGGTGAGTTTGGGGAGGTGTTAAACATGTTGAGTCAGGCTGAGGAGAGGGTGAGTTTGGGGAGGTGTTAAACATGTTGAGTCAGGCTGAGGAGAGGGTGAGTTTGGGGAGGTGTTAAACATGTTGAGTCAGGCTGAGGAGAGGGTGAGTTTGGGGAGGTGTTAAACATGTTGAGTCAGGCTGAGGAGAGGGTGAGTTTGGGGAGGTGTTAAACATGTTGAGTCAGGCTGAGGAGAGGGTGAGTTTGGGGAGGTGTTAAACATGTTGAGTCAGGCTGAGGAGAGGGTGAGTTTGGGGAGGTGTTAAACATGTTGAGTCAGGCTGAGGAGAGGGTGAGTTTGGGGAGGTGTTAAACATGTTGAGTCAGGCTGAGGAGAGGGTGAGTTTGGGGAGGTGTTAAACATGTTGAGTCAGGCTGAGGAGAGGGTGAGTTTGGGGAGGTGTTAAACATGTTGAGTCAGGCTGAGGAGAGGGTGAGTTTGGGGAGGTGTTAAACATGTTGAGTCAGGCTGAGGAGAGGGTGAGTTTGGGGAGGTGTTAAACATGTTGAGTCAGGCTGAGGAGAGGGTGAGTTTGGGGAGGTGTTAAACATGTTGAGTCAGGCTGAGGAGAGGGTGAGTTTGGGGAGGTGTTAAACATGTTGAGTCAGGCTGAGGAGAGGGTGAGTTTGGGGAGGTGTTAAACATGTTGAGTCAGGCTGAGGAGAGGGTGAGTTTGGGGAGGTGTTAAACATGTTGAGTCAGGCTGAGGAGAGGGTGAGTTTGGGGAGGTGTTAAACATGTTGAGTCAGGCTGAGGAGAGGGTGAGTTTGGGGAGGTGTTAAACATGTTGAGTCAGGCTGAGGAGAGGGTGAGTTTGGGGAGGTGTTAAACATGTTGAGTCAGGCTGAGGAGAGGGTGAGTTTGGGGAGGTGTTAAACATGTTGAGTCAGGCTGAGGAGAGGGTGAGTTTGGGGAGGTGTTAAACATGTTGAGTCAGGCTGAGGAGAGGGTGAGTTTGGGGAGGTGTTAAACATGTTGAGTCAGGCTGAGGAGAGGGTGAGTTTGGGGAGGTGTTAAACATGTTGAGTCAGGCTGAGGAGAGGGTGAGTTTGGGGAGGTGTTAAACATGTTGAGTCAGGCTGAGGAGAGGGTGAGTTTGGGGAGGTGTTAAACATGTTGAGTCAGGCTGAGGAGAGGGTGAGTTTGGGGAGGTGTTGGGGAGGTGTTAAACATGTTGAGTCAGGCTGAGGAGAGGGTGAGTTTGGGGAGGTGTTAAACATGTTGAGTCAGGCTGAGGAGAGGGTGAGTTTGGGGAGGTGTTAAACATGTTGAGTCAGGCTGAGGAGAGGGTGAGTTTGGGGAGGTGTTAAACATGTTGAGTCAGGCTGAGGAGAGGGTGAGTTTGGGGAGGTGTTAAACATGTTGAGTCAGGCTGAGGAGAGGGTGAGTGAGGGGAGGTGTTAAACATGTTGAGTCAGGCTGAGGAGAGGGTGAGTTTGGGGAGGTGTTAAACATGTTGAGTCAGGCTGAGGAGAGGGTGAGTTTGGGGAGGTGTTAAACATGTTGAGTCAGGCTGAGGAGAGGGTGAGTTTGGGGAGGTGTTAAACATGTTGAGTCAGGCTGAGGAGAGGGTGAGTTTGGGGAGGTGTTAAACATGTTGAGTCAGGCTGAGGAGAGGGTGAGTTTGGGGAGGTGTTAAACATGTTGAGTCAGGCTGAGGAGAGGGTGAGTTTGGGGAGGTGTTAAACATGTTGAGTCAGGCTGAGGAGAGGGTGAGTTTGGGGAGGTGTTAAACATGTTGAGTCAGGCTGAGGAGAGGGTGAGTTTGGGGAGGTGTTAAACATGTTGAGTCAGGCTGAGGAGAGGGTGAGTTTGGGGAGGTGTTAAACATGTTGAGTCAGGCTGAGGAGAGGGTGAGTTTGGGGAGGTGTTAAACATGTTGAGTCAGGCTGAGGAGAGGGTGAGTTTGGGGAGGTGTTAAACATGTTGAGTCAGGCTGAGGAGAGGGTGAGTTTGGGGAGGTGTTAAACATGTTGAGTCAGGCTGAGGAGAGGGTGAGTTTGGGGAGGTGTTAAACATGTTGAGTCAGGCTGAGGAGAGGGGGAGTTTGGGGAGGTGTTAAACATGTTGAGTCAGGCTGAGGAGAGGGTGAGTTTGGGGAGGTGTTAAACATGTTGAGTCAGGCTGAGGAGAGGGTGAGTTTGGGGAGGTGTTAAACATGTTGAGTCAGGCTGAGGAGAGGGTGAGTTTGGGGAGGTGTTAAACATGTTGAGTCAGGCTGAGGAGAGGGTGAGTTTGGGGAGGTGTTAAACATGTTGAGTCAGGCTGAGGAGAGGGGGAGTTTGGGGAGGTGTTAAACATGTTGAGTCAGGCTGAGGAGAGGGTGAGTTTGGGGAGGTGTTAAACATGTTGAGTCAGGCTGAGGAGAGGGTGAGTTTGGGGAGGTGTTAAACATGTTGAGTCAGGCTGAGGAGAGGGTGAGTTTGGGGAGGTGTTAAACATGTTGAGTCAGGCTGAGGAGAGGGTGAGTTTAGGGAGGTGTTAAACATGTTGAGTCAGGCTGAGGAGAGGGTGAGTTTGGGCAGGTGTTAAACATGTTGAGTCAGGCTGAGGGGGGAGGTGTTAAACATGTTGAGTCAGGCTGAGGAGAGGGTGAGTTTAGGGAGGTGTGTGTGGGGTCAGGCTGAGGAGAGGGTGAGTTTGGGGAGGTGTTAAACATGTTGAGTCAGGCTGAGGGGGGAGGTGTTAAACATGTTGAGTCAGGCTGAGGAGAGGGTGAGTTTAGGGAGGTGTGTGTGGGGTCAGGCTGAGGAGAGGGTGAGTTTGGGGAGGTGTTAAACATGTTGAGTCAGGCTGAGGAGAGGGTGAGTTTAGGGAGGTGTGTGTGGTCAGGCTGAGGAGAGGGGGAGTTTAGGGAGGTGTTTGTGGTCAGGCTGAGGAGAGGGGGAGTTTAGGGAGGTGTGTGTGGTCAGGCTGAGGAGAGGGGGAGTTTAGGGAGGTGTGTGTGGTCAGGCTGAGGAGAGGGGGAGTTTAGGGAGGTGTGTGTGGTCAGGCTGAGGAGAGGGTGAGTTTAGGGAGGTGTGTGTGGTCAGGCTGAGGAGAGGGGGAGTTTGGGGAGGTGTTAAACATGTTGAGTCAGGCTGAGGAGAGGGTGAGTTTGGGGAGGTGTTAAACATGTTGAGTCAGGCTGAGGAGAGGGTGAGTTTGGGGAGGTGTTAAACATGTTGAGTCAGGCTGAGGAGAGGGTGAGTTTGGGGAGGTGTTAAACATGTTGAGTCAGGCTGAGGAGAGGGTGAGTTTAGGGAGGTGTGTGTGGTCAGGCTGAGGAGAGGGGGAGTTTGGGGAGGTGTTAAACATGTTGAGTCAGGCTGAGGAGAGGGGGAGTTTGGGGAGGTGTTAAACATGTTGAGTCAGGTTGAGGAGAGGGTGAGTTTAGGGAGGTGTGTGTGGGGTCAGGCTGAGGAGAGGGTGAGTTTGGGGAGGTGTTAAACATGTTGAGTCAGGCTGAGGGGGGAGGTGTTAAACATGTTGAGTCAGGCTGAGGAGAGGGTGAGTTTAGGGAGGTGTGTGTGGGGTCAGGCTGAGGAGAGGGTGAGTTTGGGGAGGTGTTAAACATGTTGAGTCAGGCTGAGGAGAGGGGGAGTTTGGGGAGGTGTTAAACATGTTGAGTCAGGCTGAGGAGAGGGTGAGTTTGGGGAGGTGTTAAACATGTTGAGTCAGGCTGAGGAGAGGGTGAGTTTGGGGAGGTGTTAAACATGTTGAGTCAGGCTGAGGAGAGGGTGAGTTTGGGGAGGTGTTAAACATGTTGAGTCAGGTTAAACTGAGTCAGGAGAGGGTGAGTTTGGGGAGGTGTTAAACATGTTGAGTCAGGCTGAGGAGAGGGTGAGTTTGGGGAGGTGTTAAACATGTTGAGTCAGGCTGAGGAGAGGGTGAGTTTAGGGAGGTGTGTGTGGTCAGGCTGAGGAGAGGGTGAGTTTGGGGAGGTGTTAAACATGTTGAGTCAGGCTGAGGAGAGGGGGAGTTTGGGGAGGTGTGTGTGGTCAGGCTGAGGAGAGGGGGAGTTTGGGGAAGTGTGTGTGGTCAGGCTGAGGAGAGGGGGAGTTTGGGGAGGTGTGTGTGGTCAGGCTGAGGAGAGGGGGAGTTTGGGGAGGTGTGTGTGGTCAGGCTGAGGAGAGGGGGAGTTTAGGGAGGTGTTTTACATGTTGAGTCAGGCTGAGGAGAGGGTGAGTTTAGGGAGGTGTGTGTGGTCAGGCTGAGGAGAGGGTGAGTTTAGGGAGGTGTTTGTGGTCAGGCTGAGGAGGGTGAGTTTAGGGAGGTGTTTTACATGTTGAGTCAGGCTGAGGAGAGGGTGAGTTTAGGGAGGTGTTTTACATGTTGAGTCAGGCTGAGGAGAGGGTGAGTTTAGGGAGGTGTGTGTGGTCAGGCTGAGGAGAGGGGGAGTTTAGGGAGGTGTGTGTGGTCAGGCTGAGGAGAGGGGGAGTTTAGGGAGGTGTGTGGGGTCAGGCTGAGGAGAGGGGGAGTTTGGGGAGGTGTGTGTGGTCAGGCTGAGGAGAGGGGGAGTTTAGGGAGGTGTGTGGGGTCAGGCTGAGGAGAGGGTGAGTTTGGGGAGGTGTGTGTGGTCAGGCTGAGGAGAGGGGGAGTTTGGGGAGGTGTGTGTGGTCAGGCTGAGGAGAGGGGGAGTTTGGGGAGGTGTGTGTGGTCAGGCTGAGGAGAGGGGGAGTTTGGGGAGGTGTTAAACATGTTGAGTCAGGCTGAGGGTGAGTTTAGGGAGGTGTGTGTGGTTCCTTTGGACCTTGTACCAAATCTATTTGTATTCCTTCTGCCCCTCTTGGGTCCTTCTCGAGGTTCTGGCAGATGTCAATAGGTAATAGTAGCTTTGATATGATTGGAGGAGAGTTGAGAACGTGACCCGTGACCCTGTTTTTGCCCCATCAGTATAATGACCTGATGAAGAAGAAGAGGATCGTAGAGAATGACAAGTCTAAGATCCTCCAGACCATAGAGGAGCTGGACCAGAAGAAGAAGGAGGCCCTCAACATCGCCTGGCAGAAGGTCTGTCTGTCTGTCTGTCTGTCTGTCTGTCTGTCTCTGATGTGTCTGTCTGTCTCTCTGTCTGGCAGAAGGTCTGTCTCTGTCTGTGTGTTTGATAAATGTCTTAATGATACAGGACCATTTTGATGTGAAAACAAGTTGTGGTAAAAAGACACGACTGTTAGTGGCGTCGCCAGACTGTGTTAGTGTGGCGTCGCCAGACTGTGTTAGTGACGTTGCCAGACTGTGTTAGTGACGTCGCCAGACTGTGTTAGTGACGTCGCCAGACTGTGTTAGTGACGTCGCCAGGCTGTGTTAGTGGCGTCGCCAGGCTGTGTTAGTGTGGCGTCGCCGGGCTGTGTTAGTGTGGCGTCGCCGGGCTGTGTTAGTGTGGCGTCGCCGGGCTGTGTTAGTGTGGCGTCGCCGGGCTGTGTTAGTGTGGCGTCGCCGGGCTGTGTTAGTGTGGCGTCGCCGGGCTGTGTTAGTGTGGCGTCGCCGGGCTGTGTTAGTGTGGCGTCGCCGGGCTGTGTTAGTGTGGCGTCGCCGGGCTGTGTTAGTGTGGCGTCGCCGGACTGTGTTAGTGTGGCGTCGCCAGACTGTTAGTGACGTCGTCAGACTGTGTTAGTGTGGCGTCGTCAGACTGTGTTAGTGTGGCGTCGTCAGACTGTGTTAGTGTGGCGTCGCCAGACTGTGTTAGTGGCTGTGTTAGTGTGACGTCGCCTGGCTGTGTTAGTGTGACGTCGTCGGACTGTGTTAGTGTGGCGTCGCCGGACTGTGTTAGTGTGGCGTCGCCGGACTGTGTTAGTGTGGCGTCGCCAGACTGTTAGTGACGTCGTCAGACTGTGTTAGTGTGGCGTCGCCAGACTGTGTTAGTGGCTGTGTTAGTGTGGCGTCGCCTGGCTGTGTTAGTGTGGCGTCGCCAGACTGTGTTAGTGTGACGTCGCCAGACTGTGTTAGTGTGGCGTCGCCAGACTGTGTTAGTTTGACGTCGCCAGACTGTGTTAGTTTGACGTCGCCAGACTGTTAGTGTGACGTCGCCAGACTGTGTTAGTGTGACGTCGCCAGACTGTGTTAGTGTGGCGTCGCCTGGCTGTGTTAGTGTGGCGTCGCCTGGCTGTGTTAGTGTGGCGTCGCCAGACTGTGTTAGTGTGGCGTCGCCAGACTGTGTTAGTGTGGCGTCGCCGGACTGTGTTAGTGTGGCGTCGCCGGACTGTGTTAGTGTGGCGTCGCCGGACTGTGTTAGTGTGGCGTCGCCGGACTGTGTTAGTGTGGCGTCGCCGGACTGTGTTAGTGTGGCGTCGCCGGGCTGTGTTAGTGTGGCGTCGCCGGGCTGTGTTAGTGTGGCGTCGCCGCCGGACTGTGTTAGTGTGGCGTCACCCAAACTTCTCGGTCTCCTGTCTCTAATCTACAAATGTGTGTCTCCAGGTGAATAAAGACTTTGGCAGTATCTTCTCCACCCTGTTGCCTGGGGCTGATGCCCGTCTGGCCCCTCCTGAGGGCTGCGGGGCCTTAGAGGGCCTGGAGTTCAAGGTGGCTCTGGGAAACACGTGGAAGGAGAACCTCACGGAACTCAGCGGAGGACAGAGGTACGGGGAGATCAATTGAATCATTAACTGATTGATATAGACTTGTGCTACTAATGTCCAGTTTACTAAACCTCTACAAACACAATGGCCGTTTACCCAGATCAGCTCTGGGGGGAAATAAATCTGATATGATAAGGATGGATGTCATAAGGTGAATGCACCAATTTGTAAGTCGCTCTGGATAAGAGCGTCTGCTAAATGACTTAAATGTAAATGTAATGATTTGGCCAAAACACCAATTGGTGTGAAAATATCAGAATTGTACTGCCTGTGTACGCGCAGCCAGAAGGTGTCAAAGGTCAGATGATGGATTAAGACAGCTCTTTTTTGATTGGCTAGTGATCAGTAACACTATCTTTGATTCTATTGAAGTGGACTCGGGTGAACAGAATGGTCCTCTTTGGCCGAACGCGCGTGTAACTGTGTGTATTGTTTTAAACCTGTGTTCCAGGTCTCTGGTAGCCTTGTCTCTGATCCTGGCCATGCTGCTGTGTGTTCCAGGTCTCTGGTAGCCTTGTCTCTGATCCTGGCCATGCTGCTGTTTAAACCTGTGTGTTCCAGGTCTCTGGTAGCCTTGTCTCTGATCCTGGCCATGTTGCTGTGTTTTCCAGGTCTCTGGTAGCCTTGTCTCTGATCCTGGCCATGTTGCTGTTTAAACCTGTGTTCCAGGTCTCTGGTAGCCTTGTCTCTGATCCTGGCCATGCTGCTGTTTAAACCTGTGTTCCAGGTCTCTGGTAGCCTTGTCTCTGATCCTGGCCATGCTGCTGTGTGTTCCAGGTCTCTGGTAGCCTTGTCTCTGATCCTGACCATGCTGCTGTGTGTTCCAGGTCTCTGGTAGCCTTGTCTCTGATCCTGGCCATGTTGCTGTGTGTTCCAGGTCTCTGGTAGCCTTGTCTCTGATCCTGGCCATGCTGCTGTTTAAACCTGTGTTCCAGGTCTCTGGTAGCCTTGTCTCTGATCCTGGCCATGCTGCTGTGTGTTCCAGGTCTCTGGTAGCCTTGTCTCTGATCCTGGCCATGTTGCTGTGTGTTCCAGGTCTCTGGTAGCCTTGTCTCTGAGCCTGGCCATGTTGCTGTGTGTTCCAGGTCTCTGGTAGCCTTGTCTCTGATCCTGGCCATGCTGCTGTGTGTTCCAGGTCTCTGGTAGCCTTGTCTCTGATCCTGGCCATGCTGCTGTGTGTTCCAGGTCTCTGGTAGCCTTGTCTCTGATCCTGGCCATGTTGCTGTGTGTTCCAGGTCTCTGGTAGCCTTGTCTCTGATCCTGGCCATGTTGCTGTGTGTTCCAGGTCTCTGGTAGCCTTGTCTCTGATCCTGGCCATGCTGCTGTGTGTTCCAGGTCTCTGGTAGCCTTGTCTCTGATCCTGGCCATGCTGCTGTTTAAACCTGCTCCCATCTACATCTTGGACGAAGTGGATGCTGCCCTGGACCTCTCACACACACAGAACATAGGACAGATGTTGAGGACACACTTCACACATTCCCAGGTAACACACCAGTCCTACACACACTGGGGGGGGGCAGGGTAGCCTAGTGGTTAGAGTGTAGAGGAGGCAGGGTAGCCTAGTGGTTAGAGTGTAGAGGAGGCAGGGTAGCCTAGTGGTTAGAGTGTAGAGGAGGCAGGGTAGCCTAGTGGTTAGAGTGTAGAGGAGGCAGGGTGGCCTAGTGGTTAGAGTGTAGAGGCGGCAGGTAGCCTAGTGGTTAGAGTGTAGAGGCGGCAGGGTAGCCTAGTGGTTAGAGTGTAGAGGCGGCAGGGTAGCCTAGTGGTTAGAGTGTAGAGGAGGCAGGGTAGCCTAGTGGTTAGAGTGTAGAGGAGGCAGGGTAGCCTAGTGGTTAGAGTGTAGAGGTGGCAGGGTAGCCTAGTGGTTAGAGTGTAGAGGAGGCAGGTAGCCTAGTGGTTAGTGTAGAGGTGGCAGGGTAGCCTAGTGGTTAGAGTGTAGAGGAGGCAGGTAGCCTAGTGGTTAGAGTGTAGAGGTGGTAGGGTAGCCTAGTGGTTAGAGTGTAGAGGAGGCAGGTAGCCTAGTGGTTAGAGTGTAGAGGTGGCAGGGTAGCCTAGTGGTTAGAGTGTAGAGGAGGCAGGGTAGCCTAGTGGTTAGAGTGTAGAGGAGGCAGGGTAGCCTAGTGGTTAGAGTGTAGAGGAGGCAGGGTAGCCTAGTGGTTAGAGTGTAGAGGAGGCAGGGTAGCCTAGTGGTTAGAGTGTAGAGGAGGCAGGGTAACCTAGTGGTTAGTGTAGAGGAGGTAGGATAGCCTAGTGGCTAGAGTGTGGAGGTAGGGTAGACTAGTGGTTAGAGGTAGGACACACTGGGGGAGGGGGGCAGGGTAGCCTAGTAAAATAAAACAGAACCCATTCTGTCTCGGTTTCATGTCTTTTTCCAGTCTCTCTCTGAAGCTGTTTCCTCTCTGTAGTTTGTGGTGGTCTCTCTGAAGGACGGCATGTTCACCAACGCCAACGTTCTGTTCAAGACCAAGTTTGTAGACGGGGTGTCTGCCGTGTCCCGTACCACCCAGGCCCAACCAGACCAGAACAAGGGGCCGCGGAAAGGCCCGTCTCATCGGCCGCAGGCACAAAAAAGAATCGCTAACTAGTTAGCCTCTAGCTAGAGACGCTAACTGATGTTTCTACGTGTCTTGTTTGTCCTTATGTACGTTAAGGTCTTCACTAAAAGCCTTTCTACGATGATTTAGTTGTCCGTCTGGCTTAACATGAAACCTGCATATTGCAATTCTTCTGTCAGTCTGAAATATCCTGTTCTACACCATGTATTTTAATGTCTTGTTGCTTAAAATAAAAGCCCCTTTCACAAACACAGTCTGGCGTAGTTTAAAACACAAATAATGACGTCTTCAAAGCTCAAGGTAATTTATTTATTTTTGGAGACAAATTCACAAGATTTACATGCCTCCGTCTCACACCAACCGACCCACACTGTTCAGTTTTTAATCAACGTGGCTGAAAATATATTTTTTGAACATGCAAACTGGGGGAGAGAAAGAAGTAATTACCAAGTTCAGACAGAAACATCACTGGTCACCAACTCTAGTTCTGAAGAGCTCCAGAGGTAGGTGCAGGCTTTTGGTCCAACCCAGCACTACATTACCTATCATCAAGACCAGTGCTGGACTTAGGCAGGAGTTCACCAGAACTGAGCACTGGTTTCTCTGACAGAATATCAACAGTATTGTGGAGTTCCAGCACCTATTTCAGTCCAAACCGTGATAACAAGTGTTGGGCTAGAACAAAAGCCTGCTCACCCTGTAGATCAGGGGTGTTCATCTCATTCCACAGGTTTTTCCCCTTTCAATTAAAGACCTAGACAACCAGGTGAGGAGAGTTCCTTACTAATTAGTGACCTTAAATTCATAGAGGGAGAAGGCACAACCCACACACACAGCCCTCTGTGGAATGAGCTGATTGGCTGGAACAGCCTCCAACCACCCAGTAGCTCTCCAGGACCAGGAAGCTGATTGGCTGGAACAACAGCCTCCAACCACCCAGTAGCTCTCCAGGACCAGGGAGTGGACAACCAATGTGTTAAATAAAGTTGCAGTATCGTCCTGGGTTACGTCCCAAATGACAACCCTTATTCCCACTAGTAGTGTTTAGAGAATCAGGGCACCATGTGGGACGTACCATTGTAGTTCATCAGTAGGGGTGTACTGTACTGGCTGCTGTAAGAGAGAAAGAAGGGAGCTGTGACACAGGACAAATCCCAAACGCCACCCGGTTCCCAAACTGCCCAGGACTTGTTTAAAAAAATAAAATATAAAGTATGTTAAGATTGTAAAATAAAAACATTAACTGATTTTAGTTTGGTCTATTCCAAAGTCTCCAAGAGATGCATGTGATCCTTTACAAATCCAAACAAGATTTTAAAATGGATGTTTAGTCAATTATAATCACTGTGATCTTATTAGCCACCTGATCCAGAAAAAAATATATAAATTGTCCCACAGCTGAATCTAGTTGATGATCCCTGGTCGACAAAAAGTGCACTACTTCCGAGCAGAGAATCCTATGGGATCTGGTCAACAGTAGTGCACTATATAGGGAATTAGGGTGATGTTTGTTTACAATTATAAATGACCCAGCCAGCCGTCCACCCATTGACACAATACACATAATATTCATCACGTCTGTCCACACAGAGATCTGGGAGGTTTATTCAGGGTTGACTAGGTAGGAGTGTGTGTGTGTGTGTGTGTTCAGGGTTGACTAGGTAGGTAGGTGTGTGTGTTCAGGGTTGACTAGGTAGGTGTGTGTGTGTGTGTGTGTTCAGGGTTGACTAGGTAGGTGTGTGTGTGTGTGTGTGTTCAGGGTTGACTAGGTAGGTGTGTGTGTGTGTGTGTGCAGGGTTGACTAGGTAGGTGTGTGTGTGTGTTCAGGGTTGACTAGGTAGGTGTGTGTGTGTTCAGGGTTGACTCTGGATGTTCCTCCGTAGTTCCTGGGCCTTGTCTCGTAGGTCAGGTCTGCTGTCTGTCTGCAGGGTGGATAGTGAACGTTGCAGCTGTTCGCGACTCTTTCCTGAGACACACTCCCACTGACCGCTCTCTGGAACGACACACACAATATCCCCTTCAGGGTCTAGGAGGGGACACAATCTGTCCCCTTCAGGGTCTAGGAGGGGACACAATCTGTCCCCCTCGGGGTCCATGAGGGGAGACACACACACTTCAGGGAGACACAATCTGTCCCCCTCGGGGTCCATGAGGGGAGACACACACTTCAGGGAGACACAATCTGTCCCCCTCGGGGTCTAGGAGGGGACACAATCTGTCCCCCTCGGGGTCTAGGAGGGGACACAATCTGTCCCCCTCGGGGTCTAGGAGGGGACACAATCTGTCCCCCTCGGGGTCTAGGAGGGGACAGAGTCTGTCCCCCTCGGGGTCTAGGAGGGGACAGAGTCTGTCCCCCTCGGGGTCTAGGAGGGGACACAATCTGTCCCCCTCGGGGTCTAGGAGGGGACAGAGTCTGTCCCCCTCGGGGTCTAGGAGGGGACAGAGTCTGTCCCCCTCGGGGTCTAGGAGGGGACAGAGTCTGTCCCCCTCGGGGTCTAGGAGGGGACAGAGTCTGTCCCCCTCGGGGTCTAGGAGGGGACAGAGTCTGTCCCCTCGGGGTCTAGGAGGGGACAGAGTCTGTCCCCCTCGGGGTCTAGGGAGGGGACAGAGTCTGTCCCCTCGGGGTCTAGGAGGGGACAGAGTCTGTCCCCTCGGGGTCTAGGAGGGGACAGAGTCTGTACCCCTCGGGGTCTAGGAGGGGACAGAGTCTGTCCCCCTCGGGGTCTAGGAGGGGACACAATCTGTCCCCCTCGGGGTCTAGGAGGGGACACAATCTGTCCCCCTCGGGGTCTAGGAGGGGACACAATCTGTCCCCCTCGGGGTCTAGGAGGGGACAGAGTCTGTCCCCCTCGGGGTCTAGGAGGGGACAGAGTCTGTCCCCCTCGGGGTCTAGGAGGGGACAGAGTCTGTCCCCCTCGGGGTCTAGGAGGGGACAGAGTCTGTCCCCCTCGGGGTCTAGGGAGGGGACAGAGTCTGTCCCCCTCGGGGTCTAGGAGGGGACAGAGTCTGTCCCCTCGGGGTCTAGGAGGGGACAGAGTCTGTCCCCCTCGGGGTCTAGGAGGGGACAGAGTCTGTCCCCCTCGGGGTCTAGGAGGGGACAGAGTCTGTCCCCTCGGGGTCTAGGAGGGGACAGAGTCTGTCCCCCTCGGGTCTAGGAGGGGACAGAGTCTGTCCCCCTCGGGGTCTAGGAGGGGACAGAGTCTGTCCCCCTCGGGGTCTAGGAGGGGACAGAGTCTGTCCCCCTCGGGGTCTAGGAGGGGACAGAGTCTGTCCCCCTCGGGGTCAGGAGGGGACAGTCTGTCCCCCTCGGGGTCTAGGAGGGGACAGAGTCTGTCCCCTCGGGGTCTAGGAGGGGACAGAGTCTGTACCCCTCGGGGTCTAGGAGGGGACAGAGTCTGTCCCCCTCGGGGTCTAGGAGGGGACAGAGTCTGTCCCCTCGGGTCTAGGAGGGGACAGAGTCTGTCCCCTCGGGGTCTAGGAGGGGACAGAGTCTGTCCCCTCGGGGTCTAGGAGGGGACAGAGTCTGTCCCCGGGGGTCTAGGAGGGGACAGAGTCTGTCCCCCTCGGGGGTCTAGGAGGGGAGACACAGTCTGTCCCCCTCGGGGTCTAGGAGGGGAGACACAGTCTGTCCCCCTCGGGGTCTAGGAGGGGAGACACAGTCTGTCCCCTTCAGAGTCTAGGAGGGGAGAAAATTAATCCCCTTCAGAGTTTAGGAGATAAATAGTTTAACAGAAGATGACGCAGTGCTCATGAATATATTTTGTTCTCAAATGTTGGCTCAGGTTTGAGTAAAATAACCTAGACATTGTGTACTTCAAAATTCAACTCAAACATATTCTAGGCATGGAAGGTCAAGTCTTTCACTTCCTGGGTTAAAGAGCCCCTTTAGAAGAGTTGAGAGAAGTGGGACTAGTCATATAGCCCCGTAAACAGACGAAACGAAGACTCACCTCCTGTCCTCTTCACCAGTAGTTCCACAACAGACAACGCTTCGGTCCTCACAGAGGAGTAACTCTTATTCTCTACAGGAGGAAACATTTTAAATAAAAACATTGTGAATCTTTCTAATAAGAAACATCTAGGATCAGTTTCCCTGCACCCGGATTAAAGCTACACCCAGATTTTTTTTAAATCATGATTTACTCAAAAAGTTAAATGTTACCTAGTGGCTACGTGAGAGCAGTGTTCGGGTCTTCCCTAGTGGGTGTGTGAGAGCAGTGTTCGGGTCTTCCCTAGTGGGTGTGTGAGATCAGTGTTCAGGTCTTACCTAGTGGGTGTGTGAGATCAGTGTACAGGTCTTACCTAGTGGGTGTGTGAGAGCAGTGTACAGGTCTTACCTAGTGGCTGTGTGAGAGCAGTGTACAGGTCTTACCTAGTGGCTGTGTGAGAGCAGTGTACAGGTCTTCCCTAGTGGCTGTGTGAGAGCAGTGTACAGGTCTTCCCTAGTGGCTGTGTGAGAGCAGTGTACAGGTCTTACCTAGTGGGTGTGTGAGAGCAGTGTACAGGTCTTACCTAGTGGGTGTGTGAGATCAGTGTACAGGTCTTACCTAGTGGGTGTGTGAGATCAGTGTACAGGTCTTACCTAGTGGGTGTGTGAGATCAGTGTACAGGTCTTACCTAGTGGGTGTGTGAGAGAGTACAGGTCTTACAGTGAGAGCAGTGTACAGGTCTTACCTAGTGGGTGTGTGAGAGCAGTGTACAGGTCTTACCTAGTGGGTGTGTGAGAGCAGTGTACAGGTCTTACCTAGTGGTCTTACCTAGTGGGTGTGTGAGAGCAGTGTACAGGTCTTACCTAGTGGGTGTGTGAGAGCAGTGTACAGGTCTTACCTAGTGGGTGTGTGAGAGCAGTGTACAGGTCTTACCTAGTGGGTGTGTGAGAGCAGTGTTCAGGTCTTACCTGAGAGCAGTGGTCTTACCTAGTGGGTGTGAGAGCAGTGTTCAGGTCTTACCTGAGAGCAGTGTTCAGGTCTTACCTAGTGGGTGTGTGAGAGCAGTGTTCAGGTCTTACCTAGTACAGGGTGTGTGAGAGCAGTGTTCAGGTCTTACCTAGTGGGTGTGTGAGAGCAGAGCAGTGTTCAGGTCTTACCTAGTGGGTGTGTGAGAGCAGTGTTCAGGTCTTACCTAGTGGGTGTGTGAGAGCAGTGTTCAGGTCTTACCTAGTGGGTGTG